>NW_020950758.1:835540-865429 GCF_900497805.2 Vombatus ursinus | reverse complement strand
TGTGTGTGTGTGTGTGTGTGTGTGTGTGTGTGTGTGTGTGTGTGTGTACACGTCTCATTCCAAGTTGGCCAGACTTCTCCTTGAACTGTCTGTGACTCTGGGGATGGATACACCCCGGTTCTGTGAATACTTCAAGATGGGATTTCAGGGAAGTGAAGCCCCATCCCAATTAACAGGACAATGCTGAGCCAGCTCCAGTCTTTTCCAAGAAGAAGTCTTGGTGAGCGAGGGCGAGGTTGGGGAACAGGGAGGTGGGTGGGTGTCAGAATGGGATTGGAGAGAATGTCTCTCCCCAGGGAGATGACTGTGTGAACCCCAGCTCACTCAGCAGGATGCTGCCTGTTATCACAGCTGAGGAGGCCTCGCCGTTCAGCCTCAGGTCACCCTCTCTCCTGTTCAACTCAACTTCCTTTCATAGAAAAGGAAACGAGGAAATTTGGGGCAGCACAGAGAACAAGGAAAGGCCAGGGAAGGACAGAGGCCTTCCAATCACCAGGGGGCCCCTTTCCATGATAATAATGATGACGATGATGATGATAATAATATTTATAGAGAGCTGTAAGGATTGAAGTACTTTGCATATATTATTTCATTTGGCCCTGTGTCTCAAGAACCCTATGTGGTAGGTGCTATTATTACACTGTTCCCCCAAAACTCCCTGCACTTTATAGATGAATAAACTGAGGCTGAGTGGCCAAAGGATTTGTCCAGGGTCATAGTGACCATTAAGTATCCAAAACAGTATTTGAACTCAGGTCTTCTTGACTTTATGTCTAGAATTCTAGCCACTCTGTCCCCAACTGCCTGAATTACTCTGTGCCCCCATAAGAATAAACGAATGAGTGAGTCTTTACCAGCCCCATCATGTTTCGGATGAGGAAATGGCAGATTCTGGAGGCTAGGGGGTTGGGCTGAGGTCATTCACCAGGCAGTCAGCTTCACAAGAGGGCCTTGGGCGTGGGGCCCTCTAATTGGGGATGAGGGTTCTTCCCACTGCCTGCCTCCCTTGCTTGTAACACACAGCTAGTAAGGACAGTAGCAAGATTGGGTCTTCCTCACACCAAGTCATCTGCTTTAACCCCTACTCACATGTGCCAGGCTCTAAAGAGATGAAGACAAAATCCAAACCATCTGCTGCCTTAGATGGGGAGGGGAGAAACACATATTCCCAGACATTAATAATAACCACCACGTACATAGGACTTCACAGTTTGTAGAGCACGTTACAATGTATATTATTTCATTAACAAAATGGAACCCAAGTAAAATGTCTGAAGGGTGGGGTTCTGAACCACTGGGGAGTCAGAAAAGACCTCAGGTAACAGATGCTATTTGATATGTCCTTGAAGGCAGCTAAGAATTCTCAGAGTCAGAGATTAGGAGGAAGGGCCTGAGATGCACCAGGGACAACTTGTACAAAGCTGCTGAGTCAGGAGATGGAATCTATGGTGTGAGGAACAGCAAGAAGGCCAGTGTAGCAGGGTCATTGAGGTCATGGAGGAAGGAGAGAAACAGTAAGAAGACTGGAAATGTAGGGAGGGGTGTGGTTATGAAGAACTTTATTTGCCAAACTTCTCATTTGATCCCAAAGGTAATGGGGAGCCACAGCAGAATATTGAATAGGAGAGTGTCATGTTCATTTTTACAGTGACGGAAGACAGATTGAAGTGGAAAAAGATGTGAGACAGGGAGACCAATTAAAAGGCTTTGAATGTCATAGTAGTGAGACACACAAAGAGGGCCTCCCCCACTCCCCTCCACCTCCAAGAATCTCTCGCCCCTTTCAAGGCTCAGCTCATGCGTCTTCTCGTAGAGGAAGCCATTATCATCTCTCTAGCCGATGCTTTTCTCCCTTCTCATGCCCTCATCTATCTCCCCATTGGATCCCCCCAGTAGAATGGTGAGTGCATGAAGGACAGGGAGAGAACTTAATAAATGCTTGGCATAGGAGTGTTTCACCTTTCGGGGGTCCTGGATCCCTTTGGCAGTCAGTCCGGTGAAGCTGATGGGACCCCTCTCAGACAATGTTCTTAAATGCCTAAAATAAAATACACATAATGACAAAAGAAATAAATTGCATTGAAATCCCAAGCAAAATAGTTTGTTTCTTTTTTTTCAGTTCATAGACCTAGGTTAAGAAACAACATCAGGTTGGATTAAATAGGTTATAGGTTTGGGAGATATAAGGGGCCTTAGGAATTACCTAGTTTTATCTCCCTCATTTTCAGAGGTGGGGGCAAGGCTGAGCTCCAGCAAACAGAAATGACTTGCTCAGGTTCACAATAGTAATAGTCAAGTTTCAAACCTATGTATCCTCAGCCTCCAGACCTGAAGTGCTCTCTCCACTAAGCTTTGCCTTCAATCTTGACCCTGATGGATTTGGTCTCGAAATAGAAAGGATGGTGACCTTGGGTTACCCAGCAACCATTTCATAGAAACTAAATTCATGTGTCAAAAGAAGCCATGTTTATCCAAATCAATTTTCTTTCAGTAATGGGATAAATCCTAATCTCGTATATAGCAAACATCTAAGCCATTGAGGGATGGAAACAGCTATTTGCCTTATTCCCACAGGAGGATAATGTGCTGCTTACCTCCCCCAAAATGTCATCAACTACTGAACCACTTTTCACAAATTTTGCTTACTGGGGTTTTCTGGTCCATAGGATGAGTTCTATGTCCTGGATGACTGGACCCAAATTTTCAGCTGACAATTCTGTGAACACCTCGTCTGATGTGAGTAGTACAAAACCTAGGCAAAACTGAGAAGTCATTCAAATCAATTCAAATTAATTATGATTCAATTCAATTATGATTCAATTCAAAGTCAATCAATGAGAATTTAAGTGCTTGCTACATGCCAAGCACTGCAGGACCTTGGACAAGTCATTACCTGTTTCTCAGTTTCTTCATCTGTAAAATGAAGGTATTGGATTAAATTCTGAGATTATCTCTGTTCTGCTCAGCCCTAGGAGGCTAAATGGTGAACGCAATTAGGGTCAGTGTATTGTTGGTGGATGTTGCCAAGAAACAAGTTTAGGTTTGATGTCAGGTAGAAAAAAACTGCCTCAATGAGAGATCTCAAAGAATGGAATGGACTCTCCCATTGCAGCCCTTCAGATAAAGGTTAGGTCCCACTTCGAGGAGATGTTGGAAAGGGGGTTCTTGGTCACTCACACCTTGGACAAATGGCTTCAGAACTCCCCTCTTGCTCTGAGTGTCTGTGATTCTGTGGTCTCAAAGGTTTCTTCCAGCTCTAAGTTGCTGAGCCTTTAAATTTCCCTTTTTAGAGAATATGAAACATATCAGAGGAAGATATTGATCCTCATCCCACCAAAGTTATTTTTCTGAATCTTGGCTTCAATCATATTCCAGATGATAGCTATATCATCATGGAAGGGCAGCTAAGTGGCGTAGTGTGTAGAGGGCCAGATCTGGAGTCAAAAAGACCTAAGTTCAAATCAAGCTTCAGATATTTCCTAGCTGGGTGACACTGGGCAAGTTACTTAACCCTTTTGCCTCAGTTTCCTCATCCGCAAAATGAGCTGGAGAAGGAAATGGCAAACTACTTCAGTATCTTTGCCAAGAAAATCCCAAATGGGGTAATGAATAGTTGGACTTGACTGAAACAACTGAGCAGCAACAACAAATCTTTGAAATAGGCTTCATGGAGCTAGAGGTCGTTCAGACTGGAATAGCATACTGGCTTCTTGGAACTTGCCTGGAGCTCATATCTTCAATCCCTTTGGAGATTTATGTCTCCAAGGAGGAAGAAGTAGTTAAGGTCTCATCTTTCAAAGTATCCATTTAGAAAGACCTCATTTAGAGCTGCTCTTCTTTGGTGGCAAAGAACTGGAAAACAAAAGAGAGTATTCTTCAACTGGGGAATGATTGAACAAGTTTTGGTACATGAATATAATAGGATATTGCTGTTCCACAAGAAGTGAAGAAAGAGATGGTTTCAGAGAAACCTGGGAAGATTTAAATGAACTGATGGGGAGTGAAATGGGCAGAAACAGGAGAAGAATTTATACAATACAGTTTTTAAAAACCTTAAGAACACTGATCAAGGCAATGATCGACTACGATTCCTGAAGACTGACGATCATACTGCCCACCTTCTCACGGACAAGATGATGGAGTAAAAATGGATGCAAAATGAGGGACACATTTTGGGACATGACCATTATGGGAATTGATTTTGTGGGACTATGAATATTTTTTACATGGATTTTGTTTTTTCTTTTCTTTTTTCCCAGTGGGAGATTAGATAGGAGGAGGGAGAGGAAATGCTGGCTAATTGAATGAAAAAGAAATTCAAAAAAGAAATTCTTTTGCTAGAAGGATGGACAGCACCCACAGATAAGGGTTTCCAGTTCCCTGTTAAACCCTGCTCCCCAGATGCCCTGAGATTGGGTTCTCTCTGACTTTGGAGCCACTAACCCCTCTCTGGTTTGTGGATCCTTGGGTTCTCTGATTTTTCAAGAGGAGGAGAAGGAAGCTTCATGATGCTCTTTTAAAAAGAAAGTCCCTCACATTGGTGGTATCCTCTGTCCCCTTTTCTTTTTCTCTAGAACCATATGTAATACAGGGAGGGTCTAGTCCATATCATTCAACTTTAAATAAATTTGGCCTTTAAAGCAAAGTCATAGATTTTTGGAGCTAGAAAGTTCAGTGGTCATCTAGATGAAGCCTTCACCTTTCTCTCTCTTCCCCTCTCCTTTCAGACTTTACAAAGGCCTGAAGAAGAAAAGCTTAACATGATAGGGAAGGCACAAGGCTTGAATTCAGACCTTGAGAGAACTTGGCTGTTATCCATCTCTCAACCTGAAGACCAAGCTGCCGAGAGGTAGGGTGGTGCAGTGGCTTTGTAGAGCACTGGAATCAAAGGCAGGCAGACAAGGACTCAGATCCCACCTCAGACATGTACTAGCTGCGTGACCTTGGGTAAGTCACTTAACCTCTGTAGCCTTAGTTTGTTCATCTGTAAAATGAAAAGGTTAGACTTAATATCCTCTAAGACCCTTTCCAGCTCTAAAAATATAAATTTATTTCTATTTTGTGCATAACCTTTTATCTAGCTATATAAATGTATGATTTTATTAGCTCTACCAAGCTACATCACCTTCTCCCCACCCCTATGCCTTCCCTCTGAGACTCTAATTTACCCTATCTATATTTTGCATGTAGATAGTTGTTTGCATCCTGTCTCTTCCATTGGAATGTGAGCTTTTCAAGGGTGGGGTCTGTGGCTTTGCCTTTCTTTGTATCCCCAGTGTTTAGCCCAGTACCCATCAGAGATTAATGAAAGCTTGCTGATTTATCTTTCTGGGTCTCTGTTTCCTCACCAGGCTTATGAAGGAGGCTGACCAGATGACCTCTAACTCTTTGAGCCCCCATCTATCCCATGACCCCCTGTGGCCTCACAGTCAGTTCTGGGCAATAGCGGAATGGGACCCTGAGCCCATGTCTCTGACCCATGTCTGTGATACCAAATCCTCTCCTTCTGAGCTGGCTCGAATATGTTCTGCCTGTCATTTTGTTGCAAGGAGTTGCAGCTGGCCAAGAATTCACAGAAGCCTGGGCACTCTTCTGAATGGTCGAGGGAAATGGATGGCAAGCACAACACTGTTTCCAGAAACAACACAAATCTTCATTAGAGCAGTAATGAGCCCTAATAGACTGGAACTAAAATGTTCTGCTGTCTCCTCTTCGGAGGAGCTCCATGAGAGATGATGAAACATTTCCATTTCCTGCTTCCCATTGCAATGAGAATGAGTTGAGTGAATGAAAACACAAGGAAACCACGTCTAAGGAAAGAAGACTGTCCACTAGCTAGCATTTATAGAGTGCTCTAAGGTTCAGAAAGGTGAACTTAAAAAAACAAAGGCGTGTCTCCCTCCGTCAATACAAAGATAAAGCCACTGCAAAGAAATGGGTGATGAAGGGATCACTTCAAGGCTACCAGGACATCCCGATGCCTCTCCCTAGCCCCAGAACATCAAGTAAATATGGCTAGAACACAGGTCTTCCCACTCAAGATGCAAACTTGTCCCCCTCTCCTACTCTAATTGGAATCTATGTCTCTTCGTTGAGATAGTTAGATATTTATTTGGTGGAAGCAAGAATTTCCAAATAATGTGCACTGTCCAAACATAGATTGGAATGCTGAACAGGGGAAGGGAGGCAGGATTCCTCCCACCCAAGGATACGCGAGCAAGCAGAGGTTGCTGGACCATCCAGCAGAGAATTCATAGAGGAGACAGTCTTTTCAGAAAATGGGCTGAACTAGATTCTGTGCTTGGTATTTTTATCTTCATGAAGGGCTGCATAATACGACTTGGGAGCTGCCAAGTGGCCCAGTATGGTCCTGGATTGCGAAGTGTGGGCTGAAACACGAAGCTTGAATTTCTGCATTTTTGTTCCACTGACATCAGTCCTTTTTCCCCCTCACTGCAAAGCTGTCTTTTGGGGAACCTTTCTGCCGACTTTTAAAAGACATTTTGATCCCATCGCGTGCTCCACCCCATTGCTGTTGCCACCCTCCCCTAAATGGATACATGCATTTGTGGTGAAAATACACCATGCCTCCCCTTCTTTCCCTCCTCCAGTCCCATGACCGTTATTTTTTAATCATTTCAAGAAGCATTCATTAAGTACCTTCTATTTAGGAATTCTGTGCTAAGTCCTAGACAGAAATCAATGATTAAACAAGGCACAGTCTGTGCATTTATGTGGGGCTTATTTGGCTAAGAATAAGGGGGAAGGGAGAAGAACTCTATAGCTGTGTGACCTTGGACAAGTCTCTTCCCTTTCTGTACCTTAGTATCTTCCTCACATTAAAGAGATCTGACTAGATAATCTTTAGTGTCCCTTCCAGCTCTGGCAATCTAACATAGACACATAACCATGAGCCCACCTTCATAGGAAGTGACATTTTTAGGCCACCATGATATTTACAACATGGATCTCATTTGAGTCTCAACACAACTCTGCATTGCATGCAGCGCTGAGGGTGTTGAACTTGGAACTGAGAAAATCTCAGTTCAAATCAGGTTTTGGACACTATCTGTGTGACCCTGGGTAAATCATTACACCTCTGTCTGCCTCAGCCTTCTCATTTGTAAAATGGGGATAGCACTAGCACCTATTTCACAGCATTGTTGTGAAGATTAAATAAGATAATGTAAGTAAAGAGCTGTATAAATTCCAGCTAGTGTGAGTATTATTACTTCCATTTTACAGATGAAGAAACTGAGGCTTACAAAGGCAAACCAACTTGGCCAGAGTCAGATCTTCCTGGTTCTCAGTCCAGCAGACTGCTCATCATGCCAGGCTGCTTCATGTGAGGATGGGTCTAAGTGCAGTATCCTGCACACAATGAGCCATTTCCTCCCTCGCTGTCTTGCATAGGCTACATGTCCTATTCCTGGAATACCTTGCCTCCTCACCCCTACCTCCTGGAACTCCTAGCTCCCTTCACACCTGTTCATAGAGTCCAACATGGAGAGAAATGTCCAACGATGCTGAGAAGATTGGTTGGGGCCAGTGACATCGCAGGCATTTAATAAATGTTTGTTGGATTGAATTTCATTGAATGAGAAAAGTGAGTCTTATGGCAAGCCCACTGCAGAACCCATTCAGTTCATATACCAATTCCTGGGCTACTATCAAGCAGCCCTCTGCTTGATCCCCCAGTAACAATGAAGCCCAGATGACAGAGCTCTCAAAGGTTACATCTAACTATTGGCTCACTCAATAAGAACCATCTGATAAGCTGGGAACTATCTAGTCTTGACACAGTTTTCATCCCCCTCAAAGCAAACTTGGGTAAATGTCTTTTCTGGGATCAAAGAACAGCCTCATTTTGAAACATTCGACATATGGGATCTTGGAGGCTCTTTATCCTGAAGAGGGAGCAGGCGTTGCATCTCACTTCCTCTAGAGCCTACCCGAAGCTGGAGAGCTTCTGAAGGAGGGAAGAAGGAAGGCAAGCTGGTGGGTGAGAGAAAACACCTCCTGAGCGGAAGGTGTATCCTGGGGGAAGGTATAGCTGGAGAGGGAAACAGAGGAAAGAGGAAGGAGGGCTGAGAAGATGTAGCACTGGAAGGCTATCCCTGGTCCCCTGGAGACACCGTCTAGTCCCAAAGTCCTTCATGTGCCCACTTCACTGCCTCATGGAGGCCTGCCGCAGTTGGCAGAGAGGCCTGGTGTCTGCAAATGCCATTTCCACAGGTGTGCATCGGCTGCTCTCCAGTCCTGCAATGCACTCCCTCCTCACCGGAGAATCTTTCTTTTCCTTCCAGACTCTACTCAAGCATTTAGATAGAACTTAAAACTTTGCTAAGGTAAGCTCAGTACAAGTATGATCTCATTCGATCCTCACCACAGCCCTGGGAGGTGGGTTTTTTTTATGATTTCTCATTTTATAGAGGAGGAACTGAGGCAAAGCAAAGGATTAGCAAGTTGCCCAGAGTCACACATCTAATCAGTGTTTGAGGTAGGATTTGAACTCAGGTCTTCCCAAGTCCAGGTCCAGCAGGCGCCCTATCCACTGTGCCACCCAGCTGAAGAAACCTTTCTTGATCCTCTTAACTGTCACCTCTCTCTCCCCAACAGGCTTGTAATGAACAATTTTGCCTTTATTTTTATTTGTTCTCTTCATATTTGCTCTGCACGTCCTCAAGTATGTCCTTGTCCCCTCATCTAATAAATAGAACAGAAGCTCTTTGAGGACAGGGATGGCTTGTTTTATTATCTCGGCATGCCCGGCATGTAGCACAATTGTCTGGTACCTAGTAAGCAGTTAATAAGTGATTATTGATTGATCCTTGGCTTCACTTTCTCCCTCTATTAGCTATGCAGTCATGGGCAAATCAATTCTTCTCTTCTCTGATCCTCAGTTTCTTCATCAGTACAATAAAAATAATAATGCCTGGCAGTGCCCAATGCTTTGTAAATGTCTATTATTATTATCCTCAAAAAGTAGTAGGGGACAGCTTGGTTAGTGGAAAGGAACCCTCCACGTATATAGAAGCCCATTTTGCAATTGAAAAACTGAGGCATAGGATGGTGAAGTGATTTGCCAGTGGTCACACAAATAGTAAGTGTTGGCACCAGGATTTGAACCCAGGGCTCCTGACCCCAGGTTCAATACTCTAGTGGTGGAATCCTAGAATCTCAGAGTACAGAAGACATCTAAGAGTTTCTAGTCTGCCGCTGCACACTGGATGAGCACCTCCGATGTCCCTAGAGCAGTCAGGACAGGTAGGACCTGGGTCAGAGCTGGGGAAGTTCTCAGGCACCTTTCTGATGGCCAGGTAATTGATTAGAGATTCTGTTTTTTCCTTTCAATGTTTACACACTCCTTCTGAGCCAGGCTCACCATTACTCTGTCACTACTATCAAGGGCGAATCAATCCCAATCCCAATATGCTTATTAAATATTCTATTTATACCACTCCCATATTCTCAGCTGTCACTTGACTCGAATCTGCTGCCGCTGCAGCTGCTAGGCTCTGGGCTTTGCCGGTGCCACGCTGGGCATAATTGTCCCTCTGAGAGCTGCTCTTCTCTGAAACATTATTAGAGAGAACAGAAGATAAAAGGGGAGGAGGGAAGGAAGGGAGGAAAGAAAGAGAGAGGAGGAGAAATGGGAGGACAGATGGCGGGCAAAGAAGGGAGAAAGTCTTTAACTCAACTGTATTTTAATTGAAATGTTTTAGTATTTCATCACAGAGAATGAACGGCAGCATTCTATTTTTTCCCCTAAAGCTTTGGTCCTGTGATAGTTTGGCTGGGGCTGGAGGAAGCTTTAGAATCATAGAATGTTAGCAATGGGATAGCTTTTGGAGCAGAAGGAATGTCAGAGCTGGGAGGGCCCTTAAAGACCACTTAGGTCTAACCCCCTCTTTGATTCAGAGGGCCAATTAGAATGATAGAAAGTCCAAGCTAGTAATGAGGTCTTGGAACACAGAAAGGAAGAACTGGCAGAGACTTAGACATAGAGTACCAGAGCCCGGAGCAAATTTAGAACACGGAATTCAAAATGTTATTGAGGTGAGAGGGACCTTAGAACAAAGAACATAGACTGTCAGAGCTGAGAAGAATCTTAGAACATGAAATGTCAGGAGTAGGAGGGACCTCAGAGAGACCACTGAGTCTATGCTTCACCTTGACTCACAGAACTGATTAGGATCAAAGTCAGAGCTCGAAAAGGCCTTAGAAAATAGAACTTAGAATGTCACAGCAGGGAGAGCCTTCAGGACACAGGATATAGGATTCAGGACTTCAAGGGACACTAGACCATAGAAGATTAGAATTGGAAATGACCTTAGAACACAGAATATACAATGTTAAGCCAGGTATACAGAATATCAGTGTTAGGAGGGACTCCTGAATATGAAATCCATATTGTCAGACACAGAAGACATTTTAGAATTTAGAGGAAGGGAGGAAGGAAGGAAACAAGGAAGGAAGGAAGGAAATATTTATTAGGTACTTACTATGTGCCAGCCACTGTGCTAAGCACTGGAGATACAAATATAACCACAAAAGAAAGACAGTTTCTGCCTTGAGAGACCTTCTAATGGTGAAAGACAACACAAAAAGGGGTCTGAAAAGGAGAGAGGTGTCAAAATCTGAAGAGTCAGAAACAACCAGGAAGGAGTTGAAGAATGACCAGCCTAGGATCATCACCAACCTGGAGGCACCCAGAAGGAATTCACCAACAGGAGAAGGGAAGGATATTCTAGAGTGTCCAGCCCCAGGTACACTTTTTTAGGGAAGTCCCAGGGTGAGAAGGCAGCTGAGTCATGGTGGCAAATTCTGGAGAGTCAGAAGCAAGGTCAAGGAAGGAACAGTTTCTATATCCCAAACGGCACTTGTGTGGAATGGACGTGGGGGTAGAAGGGGTATCCAAAGGGCCAAATGCAACCATGGCTATTATGTGATGACTTACCACAGGCCTTATTAGACCCTGGCCTCTGAGCACAGGGTTCTCTGTGGCCTTATAGCTCTCATAGTACGTTATCCATTCACTGCTTCTTATCTTCAGAAGATCCTTCTCTTGGCGGTGATCTCATGATCTCTCTAGGCTGCTTCCTCTGTCCTGATTGGAAAATTACCTGTGGCTTAGTCTTTGTGAATTTGGCACCCAGTAGAATTCTATTAGACTTATCTCATGAACACCGAGGCAGTAAGAATCTGTGCCTGGCCTTCTATTTGCCTCCCAGCAGATGGTAAGCTCCTTGAGGGCAAGACCTTTCATTTGGTCAGAACCTACCCAAGGTTTTTTATATTTGTGGGAGATGCCTGATACATTAATATTGAATTGGATTGAGTAGTTCAGCCATTGGGCTGGTTGTGGAAGGAGTGTCTCTCTTCTCTGCAGATCATATCATGCCATCTATGTGACCCAGAACAAGTCATTTCATTTCTTAGTGCCCCAGTGCTTCTGAAGAGTGTGCCCAGGTCACATGGTCCCAAGACTCTCCTTTCAAGCATCTCAGACAATAAAAGGGGAAATTCTTAAGGGGGGAGGGGAATAAGACTCAGGGCAGCTTCACCTTCACAGACCTTGATGGACTCTATGCACTGGGGGTCTTCAGACAGATGGTCTTCTATTCCTAATGATTCATCTGCTACCCATTAGGGACAAAGAATCTTAGACCATCTAGTGTTCACTCTACAGAGAAGGAAAGTGAACATATCCAGGTAACCTAGCAAACTTGGGATGGAGACAGTATTCAGGTTCCTGCTCCCAGCCAGTCCAACTGATCCCAACTGTTCCCCAAACCCAATCTCTGTGCATTTGCTCAAAAGTAATCCTCTCCTCTTCCATATCTCATGGGATCCCCAGACTCCAAAACAGCTCAAGGACCATTTCCTACATAAAGCCTTTCCTGGCCTGTCTCTCACATCCCAGGTATTAATACTCTCTACTTATTGAATTGACTTTGCATAGACTTTGTAATCACTTATCCATGGACATGTTGCATTCATTCTCCAGGAAAAATGCAATCTCCTTGTGGACAGGCCCTGTTTTGATTCTTTCTTCATATCTCTGACCCCTAGCATGGTGCTTGGCAAAGAGTAGGTGCTTAATAAATGTTTTTTTTGATAAACAAATTCAAAATTGCTGAATCAAAGGGCTGGTTTGGGTTTGTTTTTTTTTCCTCTGTCTGCACAGCACTGTTGCTTTGTAATGAAACATGTTGATGTAGATCTGTGGCGAGAGCTTTTTTTTCTGGTTCATCAATTATCTGAGTTTGACAATTGCAAGGACCTTATTCCAGTCCCAGAAATGGAAAACACTAGTCCTCTACTGGGGTGTATGAGTAACTGACTGAAGAGCAGGCTCGCTTTTGTGCGACTGTACCTTGGGGCGAGGGGAAGAACAAAAGGAGAAAAAAGGAAGAAAAACCAGAGAACAGAAGCCCTGGGGTAGGGCTGAAATGCTAAGCAGCTGAACTCCAGTCGAGCTTCTAGTCCCCAGAAACCCCACTGGGTGCTGCTAACTGCATTTGGCACACACAGCCGAGAGCAGGGAGGAAATCTAATGAGGAGAGGAAGCATCCGACAATTTTCTGGCTCTTTGATGGTTCTATCTGCAAATTTAAAATGCAGATGTTTGTGGAATTAATTCAGTTCAATTCAGCAAATGGATGGATGGATAGATTGATGAATGAATGAACAAAATGGATGGATGAATCAATGAGTAGATGAATGAACAAAATGGATGGATGAATCAATGAGTAGATGAATGGACAAATGAATGGATGGATGGGGGAACTGTTAAATGCATAGATGAATGATGGTATGGATAGAAGCTTCATGATCTTGTGCAAGTCATTTCCTTTCTATAGGTCTTACAGAATCACAGCATCTCAGAGCTCACCCATTCTAACTGACTGCTAACAAATAAGAATTTTTGTTACAACCTATCCAATGTGCAATCCTCCTCCTTTGCTTGAAGATTTCCAAATGATGGAGAATCTACTGCCGTCTGAATCCACGTATTACACTACGAACTATAGTAATAATGCCAGTTAACATTAATATAGCACCTACTATGTGCCAGGCACTGTGCTAAGCACTTTACAATTATTATCTCATTTGATCCTCACAACCTGTTATTATCCCCCATTTCAGAGTCAAGGAAATGAGGCAGAGAGCAATTAAGTGACTTGTCCTAGGTCTTGCAGCTAGGAAGCATCTGAGGCTGGATTTGAACTCAAGTCTTCCTGATTCCAGGTCCAGTGCTCTATTTATTGCATTAGTTACTTTCTAATGGTTAGGAAGTTCTCCCTGACGTTGAGCCCACATATACCTCCACCTTCTATCCACTGTTCTTACTTCTGCCTCCTCATCACTGACCACCTCCACTTCACGCTGCCTTCACTCTCCCCATCATCCTCATCTCCTGCCACTGAAACCCTGGACTCTGCACAGGGACCCAGGGCTCCAGGAGGAGAGCTTTCACCTTATTTTGCCAAGACTCCACTTCCAAGCCGTGTCCATATATGGCCCAGCTCACACCCCCTCCCCCACTTCCAGATCCTTAAGTGTGCATTCCCCCACTAGAGAGTGAGTTCCTTAAGGACAGGGACTGTCTCTGTTTCTTTTTTTTTTGTATTTGTATTGCCATGGCTTAGCACAGTACCTGGCATACAATAAGGACTTAACATAGGCCTTATCTATCCACCTATCCATCTGGGCCCAAATGGAACAAATCACATGGGCCACAGTCCTTCTATACTTGCAGACCATCATGGTTCCCCTCGTGAAGCCTCTTTTTCTTTAGGTTAAATCTACCCACTTGCTTTAACCTGTCCTCAACCAACATAAGCTCAAGGCCCTTCACCATCCTGATTGCCTCTTTCTGGACACTATCTTGATGTCCTCATCTGTAAAAGGAGTGGCCAGCACAGTGCTTGCACATAGCAGACATTTAATCAATAATCATTGGTTGGTTGGCCAATGACTCATTGATTGATTGATTGGTTGGGCTAGTTAACCTTTAGTAGAGTCTCTTCAGTTCCCAGAATCCTCTTAACCTAGTAGTTGCTCAGTTACATTGATCTGACTCAGCTAATGAGGCCTGGCTTATATTTCAGGACCAAACTCTGATAAATATCTTTGAGTCTTGGTCTTAACAACCAACTGTTTATATTCTCTTGGTGATCTTGGACAAGTCATTTAATCTTATTACATTGGGGTGGTATCAATAATATAGACAAGGCAGTAATTAATCTTGAACTTGGCCAGTGCCTTATTGAGGGAAAAATTAATTGGAGCAAATGCAGGTCTAGAAATCAAAACTTTGGGCAACTATGGAAACTTTGAGAGAAATCAATCAAGAAACACTTGGTATCAACCCTGTACTTGGTGCTCAGGATATAATTACAAAGAATGAAAAAAATTCTGCCCTCAAAAAATTTATATTCCTTGGAGGGTGGAGGATAATGGACATATATAAGGAAATATAAAGTGAATGACAGTTAGGGATGGAGGATACTAGCAGTTGGGGGAGTCAATGAAGTCAAAGCAAAAAGCATTTATTAAACACCTACTATGTACCAGGCACTTTGCTAAGCTCTGGACTTAGTGGTGTTTGAGCTATGTCTTGAAGGCAGAGAAGCACTCTCTGAGTTGGAGCAAAGGCAGGAACTCATAGCAGGCAAAGATCAGCCAGTACAAAGGCAGATGGACTTCTGAAAAGAGAGGTGATCAATTTGGCTAGAACCTGAAGTATGGGAAGGGAGCAGTGTATGATGATGTTGGAAATAGCTATTGGGGCCAGCAAGGTAAGGGCTTTAAAAGCCAAACAGAGGAGCTCACGTAGAAGGAAGAAATAGCAAGGAGCTAATGATGTTTGTTGAGGGAGGGGATGATATGGTCAGAATCTTCCTTTGGAAGTGTCACGTTGGCAGCTATGTGGAGGATGTGGATGGATGGGGCTGAGAAGAGATATGTGTGAGGGAAATCAATGTGGGGGTGTGGCATCATTGCAATAATCCTGGCAAAAGGGTGTGAGGCCCTGAACCAGGACTGTGGTTCTGTGAGTAGAGAGAAAGGAATACAGGTAAAATTTTAAGGAAAAAAAGATTGTGGGGCTTTTGTGTCCTAGGCGCCTTTCATTCCCTGGTGAAACCCAGAGATCTCCTTTCAGAATAATGTTTTTAAATACACAAAATACAATTGATTTCTATTGTAAGTGACTTGCCTAAAATCACACAGCTAGTAGGTATCAGTGGCAGGGGTGGGAACCCAGGTTTTACAGGGCTATAAAAATAGATTTTTTTTAAAGTTCACAGACCCCAAGTTAAGAACTCCTGTTGTAGAAGGAGAAAGGACAAGATTTAATAATGAATTGGATGTGAGTAAGGCAAGGATAACACTGCACTTCTGGGTTCTTCGAAGACTAGAAGAATGATTGTGCTTTGGATATCCTCCCCTCTCTGGGTCTTCAGGAAGCTGCCCATGTGACCACTCCCTCTCATAGCCTGTGGTTCATATCTCCACCCTACAACACTGGGTGTTCCAGGAGGTTCTTTCCTGACCTCTCTTCTTTTTCATCTCTTTATCTCTGAGGCAGCTGTTGATACAGTGGATACAGCACTGGGCCTGGAAGCAGAAAACCCTGAGTTCAAATCCCAGCCTCAGACACTTACTGGCTGTATAACCCTGGGCAAGTCACTTAACCACTGCCTGCCTCAGTTTCCCCAACTGTAAAATGGGGATAATAATAGCACCAACCTCAAATTGTTGTTGTAAGAATCAAAAGAGATAGTACTTGCCAAAATGCTTAGTACAGTGTTTGGCACATAGTAGATGCTATCTAAATGTTTATTCTCTTCCCCCCGTCTATGCATTCTCTTGGTGTGTTCATCAGGGACCACATCTTTACCTGTCTTCTCTATGCAGGTGATTTCCTGATCTGCAGATCTAGCCCTTGTGTGGCCCCAAAGCTGCAATCCTGCATCACGACCTGCCTATCAGACATTTCAAACTTCGTGTCCCATGGGCACCTCAATCTCAACATGTCCAAAATAGATATCTTCACCCCCACCCACCCTACCCAGGAAAGGTGACTGAGAAGGAGCAATCAGACAGAAAGGAAGAGAGTTGAGGGAGAGCAAAGTCAAGGAATCCCCAAGAGGAGAGAGTAGGCAACCTTGGCAGAGATTGCAGAGGTCAAGAGGGTTGTGGATTGAGAAAAGGCCATTACATTTGGCAGTTACCAGAATACTAAGCAGCACCTAAGCAGGACCACTAAGCCTTAATTTAAATAATCAAGTGAGAAATATGCATCTGAAACCTGCTGAACTGGCTCCCCACCCCCACACACACACCCTCCCCCACCCCTAAGTCCAGTTGCAGGATTTCGGTCTTGGTTCTATGCTGTTGGCACTCAGCACCGGGATGATGGAAAGTACCCTGCAGTCAAAGCCCTAGATCCTGGCTGTGAATTCCAGCTGTTACTTTGGAATGAGAGTCTTGAAGGAGTTACTTTTCTTTGGGCCTTAGCTTCCTCATTTATAAAATGAGGGAGTTGACTAAATCATCCTTCAGGTCTCTTCTAAGTATGACCCATTTTCTAAGGCTCCTCCCAGTTCTGACATTCTTCTCTATTTTACATTCTAAGACTCCCAGCTCAGACTTTCTGGTTGTTTCCAGCTCAGATAGTCTGACTTCTGAGGTCCCTCCCACCTCTGGCCTTCTAAGTCAAATCAATCTATAAACATTTATTAAACACCTACTATGTGCTAGGCACTGTGCTAAGTACAGGGGATACAAAAAGAGGCAAAAGACAGCTTCACAGGAGCTCACAGTCTGATGGGGGAGACAACAAGCAAATGAACTATATAAAGGTCAAAAAGGAAATAATTAAGACAAGGAAGGTAGCAGAATTCAAAGAGGTTGGAGAAGCCTTTCAGTAAAAGAAGGGATTTTAATTGGGACTTAAAGGAAGCCCGGGAAGTCAAGAAATAAGAGAGCATTCCAGGCATGGGGAAGAGTCAGAGAAAATGCCTGGAGCTGAGATGGAGGGTCACAGCCAGGAGGCCAGTGGCACTGGATTGCCCCATATGCCTTGGGGAGTAAGGTATAAGAAGACTGGAAAGGTAGAAGGGGGCAGGTTATGAAGGGCTTTGAATGCCAAACAGATCATTTTGTATTAGATTCCCGAGGCACTAGGGAGCCATTAGAGTTTATTGAGTAGAGGGGTGACATGGTCAGATCTGTGCTGGAGGAACATCGCTTTAATGGTTCTATCTTCTAGACATTCTATGTTTTATCTCCCAGATCAGGTAGTCCACGTTCTATGGTTCCTCTCAACTCTAACCTTCCGTGTTCTGAAGGTCTTCTTATAAGTTTATCATTAGGTGGTTCTATTTGTGCCCGACCTGTGCTAGAGCATTCCAAGCTCATGTTGGTCTGATCAGCCACAGTCAGACATGCTGAAACTCTCCTCTAGCATGGCTATGTTCTCTTCGAGAACAAAGGACAACAACCGCATCGTTGGGGGTGCAATCGGGATTGTCTAATGCAAACTTCTATGAAGAATTTCAATAATAATAATAACAGCTGAATTTCTGCAGTGCTTTGCATTTTCCATTTGAGCCCCACAACAACCCTGGTTAGGCAGACACTACAGGTATCACCACAGCCCACTTTGCAGATGTGGAAGCGAATGCCAAGAGAAGTAGAGAAACTTGCCCTGGGTCATTCATCTCGTAAGTATTAGCAGGAGGATTCCAACACTGCTCTTCCTGACCGTGTTTAGCACTCTATCACACCACAAAATGTTAAACATACTCCATCTCTGAATCCAACACCAGTTGCCTCTTAAGGAATGCACAGCCTTCCCCCTCCACAGCTGACCCCTCTGTAACTGAGAGCATTCTGATTCAGGCATAGGCTGGTCTATCTGTCAGAGACTCTGGGGTTCTGCAGCCCATCCAGGCCAAACTTCTATCCCCAGGAAGGTCTCAGTGTTTATTCGTTTTTTTCCCTTGCACTAATAGATTTTTTCCAGTACCTGGAAAGGTTTTCTGGGTGTTGAGTCCCTCGGCAAGCTCTCCATGGAAGCACTCAGCCTGGGTAAGCCTCATACTCCTCCATTTCATGACCAGTCTCAACTCTCCACTTATTGGGAAGCTCTCTGTCCTCCTCTGGGGCAGAAGTCTGTCTAACTTTTGTGTTTCCAGGAAAACGAATGTGCTTGTGAGTGTCCCCTTATCTCTCTCTCTAATTTGTGCTTAGCAGATTGTTCTTGTATGAAAAGCTGCAGAGTACAGTTGATAGAGGGCCAGCCCTGTAAAACCTGGCTTCCTGCCACTGTCACTGATATCTACTAGCTATGTGACCTTAGGCAAGTCACGTCAACTCAGTGATCCAGGCTCGAAGCCTCAGGTGAATTTTTGATATGTATCAATGGAGCTATTTTCCACATTGGGAGCTCCCTTACCCAGTGATATCACAAGTCCAGGGGAAATAAAAAGAATAGAAAATTGTTGTGTATATCTTGGCAGGGCCACAAAGAGGCTTTTCAAGCAGGTTGAGTTGTCAGTGGGCAGAACCAGCCATCCAACAGGTCAAAAGATGAGTCTGACATTTTGAGGACTCCATCTGTATTCCCTCTGAGCGAGAGAAAAGTGAGAAATGAGCAGAACTCGTAAACTCTGACCCACTACTGGCATCTCCACAGACTATCCCAGACTCAATTCATTCTTACCACCCTGGTGAAAAATCTGAAAAAAAGAAAATGAAAACTCTGAAGGACCAATACCTATATGGAAAAGTTCCAGACAAAGCAGGGCCATGGCACAAGCCCCTTCTCTATGCGATCCATTGAGCATTTCAGTTCCACTTCCTCAGTCTGGTGTTGCAAAGTATTGAATGTAATTAACCTAAGAACAAGTTCTCCATAAATTATACTGCCACAATCATAGATAAGAGCTGGAAGGGTCTCCAATCCACTTCCATATTGGAATAATTAAGTTTAAAACAGAAAGACTAATGAGATGACTGGTTACCAAATTACTAGGTTTTGAAAATCATTGATTTACACGTTTGGCTGCTAAAATTAATTGATCTTATTTGCATATACAGATTGTACTTACTTTTGCTTATGGAATATTTATCTTCCAAGTTTCCCCCACAAACTTCTAAGATTCATTTGCAAAAAAAAAAAAAAAGGCAATTCTCTTTGAATCATGTTCATTTGCATTAGGACTGAAGGCATTTTGCTCTTTTCATTAATCTTGATTTTAATTATTCTCCTTTATCAAAATACAGTGCCCTAACAACTTAAAGATTCTTATTTAGACCAGGTCATTAAAACAGTCTGGTATAGTAGAGAGAGCACTGGGCTCAGAGTCAACAAGTCTTGGGCTCACATCTTATTTCTGACGCTCATATACTGAATGGTGGAAAAAATCAGTAATTCCTTGGTAATAAGACCAAATGGGATTACTCTTGATCTAATCCTGTTGTGTTCTGCAAAAATTGGCATCAATATAGTGAGTCCTAGGGATTGGGAGAGGTGGGGATAGGTGACAGGTTATTTAAGGAGGGAACTAAGGACTGACCCAGGTCAGAAATGGAATGGGTCAAAGCACCTATCCTGATCATTGTGGTACTGGACCCATTCATGGGCCCTAAAGTTCCAGCTTGGGAGAGAAAGAGAAAGAGAGAGAGAGAGAGAGAGAGAGAGAGAGAGAGAGAGAGAGAGAGAAATGGGAAAGGAAAGAAGGAAGAAAAAAAGGAAAGAAAGAAGAAGGAAAGAGGGAGGGAGGGATGGAGAGAAAGAGGAAGAAATCGGTCTGGATTAATCAATTATTATTATCCCAAGGTAACTGGGGTGGGGGGGTGAGGCACTAGTATCTGGAGGGATCAGGAAAGGCTTCATGTAGACAAATTGTGTAATTATGCTTCGATGTATGCTGATGGTAATGTTATTTTCCTTTCAGAGTGATCTTTTTTTAAACCTGTAACTTATATTCAAAGAAGACTTCTATCCATTCCAATACAGTATCACTTGTTCCCATCCAGGTGGCTCTGTCTCCTTTGCCTCGGAATCATCTCTGACCCAGACCCTTCCCAAACAGAAGCACTAACCCTTCCCCACTGACTTTCTTCTCTTTGCTGTGATGCTTGGCTGCTGGGCACTTCCTGGCACATTCCTCCATGCACACTGGGCCCCAGTCATGGTCCCCACATTCCACTCTGGGCAGGCTGGACAAAATGAAAACGTTGTGTTGGGATCTCATGGCCAAAGGAAATATGTGCATAATTTACTAAGTCAGAGTATCCAAGTCAGAGCAACTTCTGTGCTGTCAACAGCCCAGAGCTGCTGATGACGAGGATGTGGCAGGCCTTTCAATTCAGCCAGGGCCAAGCTGTGCCCTGAGGTACCAGTAGCCAGGAACCACTGACGTCAAGAGGGGCTGGCTGTGCTCATTCATAGGCATCACTCACAGAAGGGGTCTTAATGGCAACATTATTCTCTTCCTTCTGGGTCTTGTTAACTCACAACCAGCTCCACTCTGGTTTGTCTACATCCAACGGAAAGAGCGTTTTGGAAACAGCCTGCCCAGCTTAGGATGGATAGGGTGACCAGCAGGGCCTGGGGGGCCCCTTACCCAGAGCCTGAAAGACGGCCTTTTGTGAACCCAGCATGCCCTCCCAGTGGAAGGGTTTGTCTCTTAGCATCCAGGTGTCTGCGGGTATGGCAATCAAAGAGGAAAACAGGATGTAGCCTGGGCCCAAAGGGAGAGTTCATAGTGAGAGGTGCTTTGGATTGGGAGTCACCATCCTTACCACGTATTGATAAGCCAGTGAATCTCTAAGCCCATCTATGCAGCTACTCCCTCCTGTGGCCCATCCACATGCTCTCATCTTGTCTACAATCCTCCATGAATCCTCCACCAGGGGGCCCACTCTGCTTGCTCTGACATTTCAACATGGAGGGGACCCCAATGGGGCTGTCCATCACCATCCCTCAGTCTCCCCACAGGATAAAGGGACGCAGTGGTTACAACACTGGACTTGGAGTCAGAAAGACCTAGGGTCAAATCTTACCTCAAACATTTCCAATTCCATTCCCAAGGCAAGTCCTAGGTCCACTTCTCTGGGCCTCAGTTTCCTCATCTATAAAATATGAGTTGCATTTCATCAGTCAATCAGCAAGCACTTATTAATAGTCTAGTATGTGCCAGGCACTGCACTAGGTGCTCAAGATATAAGTACAAAGAATAAAACAATCTCTACTTAGCATATTACCTGGCACATAGTAGGTGCTTTTGTTGTTGGGTCATTTCAATCATGTTGGATGCTTTGTGACCCCATTTGGGGCTTTTCCTGATTGATTGCCTGGTTGGCAAGGGACTTTATTCTAATGAAGGAAACAACAATATGTGGTTGTGATATGTGTGTGTGTGTCAGTGTCTGTGTGTCTGTGTGTGTGTACAGCATAAACGCAAAGTGAATAAATACAAATACATACAAAGTAAATACAAGGTAATTAGGAAGGGAGACCTCTAGTGAAGAGAGACCAGAAACAGCTTCATGCAGGAGATGGGGCTTGAACTTCATCTTAGAGAAAGAGCAGCTAGGTGGTGCCACAGTGCATAGAGCACTGAGCTGTGAGTCAGGAAGTCCAGTGAGTTCAAATTTGACCTCAGACACTTAATTGTGTGACCCTGGACAAGTTATTTAATCTCTCTCAGATTCAGTTTCCTCATCTGTAAAAAAAAAAGAGAATTGGAATCCAAAATCATTGTCAGCTCTAAATCTATGGTTCTCAGAACCTAATTCTTCCCAAACTGTGGCATTCCATGTCTTACCACTATATCATGTTGCATTCAGAAAGTACTGACATTACAAAGATGAGACTTTGGGGAAGCAAGCCTCCTGAGTGCCCGGACATCAACACACAGTTAACCCAATGAGATCTGGCATATGTTCTTCCTTCTACTCAACTGGGAGCCCAGTTCTTTGTCCATATACAAGATGGCAGCTTGTATGGTGTAGACAAAGTGAATAACAGTGTGCCCTAGTGTCCAGAGAACCAAGCTCCAGTTAGGACTGAAGGAGGAATGAAGAGGCACTTATTCAGTACTCACTATATGCCAGGCACTGTTTTAAGTGCCTAGAAGACTATTTTTAAGAGTTGCATTCTACCTTCTCAGAGCTTACTTTCTATAGGGGAAGATAACACATAAAGGGTGGTGGTAGCCAGGGAAGGGAGTTTGAATCTGGGGAAGCCCTGAGTTCTAGTTCATCCTTTGATATCTACTGGCTATGCCTTACTCAGAAGCCATTAAAGCTCTCAGCGGCCTCAGACAATTTTCTAAGACTCCTAGTTGCAGAGCAGATGTCTTTCTGCTTTAGTAGAGGGAGTTTCTTCACCTGAAGTTCCAAATACCAATGAACTAACAGCTCAAAAAAATGCAAACTATGCCAATACCTACATGCCAGTTAATAGAAGTCTGTTAGAACAATCTCATTGAATCACAGAATTTCAGAACTAGAAGACATCTCAGTGACTATGAAGTCCAATCAGTATCTTTTCCCCCAAAGAATCCCCAACACAACACATCTAGCATTTGCTTGCAGATTTCCAATGAGGGAGTTCATAGGATCATCACTGTAGAGCCTGGAAGGAGCTTAGAAATCATTTAGTTCAATCCCCGAGGGAGCTAGGTGGTGCCACAGTGGATGGAGTGCCAGACCTGGAGTCAGGAAGACTACGGTTCCTGGGTTCAAATCTGGCTTCAGACAGTTACTAACTGTGTGACCCTGGGCAAGTCATTTAACCATGTTTGCCTCAGTTTCATCTATAAAACGATTTGGAGAAGGAAATGACAAATCACTCTAGTATCTTTGCCAAGAAAACCCCAAATGGAGTCATTAAGGGTCAAACATTACTGAACTACAGTTCAACCCCTTCATCTTAAAGAAGAGAAAACTAATTAACATGATTTGTACAAGCCTATGTCAGATTGCACGCCATCTTGGGGGGGGGAGAAAATTTAGAACTCAAAATCTTATAAAAGTGAATGTTGAAAACTAAAAAATAAATAAGTTTTTAAAAGAATAAGAGAAGACTAAGACCCAAAGAACCAAGAAACTTGTGTAAGGTCACCTAGGGAATAAGCCACAGACTGGAGATTTGAACTCAGGTCCTCTGACTAAACCCAGCACGCCCGCCACACCACACAGAGGCATTTGGCCATAGAAGGGGCTGCTACTTGGTGTTTTCTCTGAGACAACATCTTCTCACTTGGTTAAGCCTGGGGTGGGGGTGAAGGCAAAGAAGCCAATGCATGGACAGCATAAAGGACGCTTCTAGGGAGACCTATACTCATGAACTCATTGGCTTCTGCAGACATCCTGGCAGGAAGGGTTCGACTTAGATGGAGGCAAAACAGGCAGCTGTCGAAGGAACTCCCATGATACCAGACATCCTGCCTTGACTCAACAAGGCTTCACAGAACCAAACGGTGGCAAACACTGCAGAGTGCCCCCAGTCCGACCCCATCATTTTACAGAGGAGAAAGTATGCCTAGAAAGGAAAAGGGATATGTCAAATGGCTGAGGTGGGGAGGGGGAGATCAGCCTGTGAAGTCTGTTCCTCCAGTGAACATCATCATTGTCATAACTAACATTTATAAAGCATCTACTATGTGCCAGGCACTGTGCTAAGCACTTACAAATATCTCAGTTGATCACAACAACCATGAGAGGTAATTATTATCCCCACTCTATAGAGGAAGAAACTGAGGCAAACAGAGGTTAAGTAACTTGCCCAAGGTTTCACAGTGTCTGAGTCTAGATTTAATCTCAGATCTTCCTAACTCCAGGCCCAGCACTCTATCCACTATACCATGTAGCTGCCCTATACCCTAAAGAATAGTGAAAAGCTAAAACCCTCACACCTTGGAATGAATGAATGGATCCTGTACTTTCCTCCTTTTAAGAAGGATCAAGTTACCCTGGATGATGGTCCCACTCTTGCCTGGGGCTGGGCTTCCCCCATAGTCACCACCTTTCATCATTTTTAGTTACTTTGGATAGGCATCTGTTTAAGTATCAGGGAGGTAAGTCATCTGCTGTGGCCAGGAACTCCCAAAAGAATCCAAGAAGGGGAGAGCTATCCAGATTTTTCTCCCTTTGAGATCTAAGAATAGGTGTTGCTAATGCTCACACAGATGTGTCATGGGAGTAAGGACCATTAGCAGTGGAGGCATGGATAAGCTATATGACTGAAACTCTGGAGACTTGCGTAAAAGTCCCATATCTGTCATATACTAATTTCAGGATTTTGGCCAAGACACATATACCCACTCTGAGCCTCGATTTTATTCTCTATTACAAAAAAAAAGAAAGAAAGAAAAATTGTCTAGATAATTGCCAAGGTCCTTTTCACTTCTAATAATCTGTTCTGAGTTCAAAGGGTTCTGCCAGCTCTGATATTCTATGTTCTAAGGTCAATTCCATACACCTGGGGGTGGGGAGGAGGCAGGGTGAGACCAAAAACCCTCATATGAAGGGCAGTACTAGAGATGAGCCTTGAGGAAACCAGGTGTTCTACGGGGAGGGAGGGAGGGAGGAGAACATTACAGGCATAAGAAACAGCCAGTATGAAGATATACATGCTGGAATGGCATTCTGAGGATGAGCAACTGTACATAAAGAGCAATCTGGCTGGACCAGTGTTCATAGTGGGAAGTGCCATGCAACAATGCTGGGAAGGCAGGTTGGGGTCAGGGGAGGAAGGGCTTTAAATGCCAAAGCCAATGGTTTGATGCTGTTAATAGGATCCTCGGGCTAGAAAGGCACTGGAAAAGGTCAAATGGTTTTTTCACCAATGTTTCTGCCGGCTTAAAATGTAGCCCCAACTGCGGCAATGGCCTTTGATCACATCATCGCCTACACCTAGAATAACCTATATTAAGATTAAAATCGACGAAATTGAATTAAAAGCATAATATATGCTAAATAGAATTGCTATTCCAAGGTTTTTTCAAAGATCCTGGGGGAAAATCCAGCTCCTGTTCCTTTAATAAATCTCCATTCAAATGTGATTTAGCTGAGAGAGAGAGAGAGAGAGAGAGAGAGAGAGAGAGAGAGAGAGAGAGAGAGAGAGAGGGAGAGAGAGAGAGACCCTGAAGGCTTCGCTGTTTTCACCACATAAGGTAATTTATTTACAAAGTCATAAGCAAGAGCCAGAGGAATATCTGTGATGGAATATTTGAACAGCAAGTGGATTAAAAGACCTGCATCCAAATGTGCCTGTAAGCAATGCAGCTCTGTCTCAGGTGGTGGCAAGACCCTGGCTTTCTACAGGTGTCACCCAACAGGCAGGGCGGCCCTGTGAGGGGAGCACACAATGGGAAATCAGGAAGTCTGGCTCCACCACTCTCCAATTCTGTGATTTGGGGGAGCAGGGCCATCACTTTCCCCGTGGACTTCAGTATCGCCCTGTGTAAACAGAGGGGACTATTATAACTCATCCTTAGAGCTTCTCCCAGCTATGTTCTAAGGCCCCACCCTGTTCTAAAATGCCACATCCCAGAAAATCCTTGTATCCCACATAGACAGATTGCTAGGCCTCCAAGTGACAATAGACATTTGTAGCTGGGTTAGGAAGTGAGGTCTGTGGCCTCTGTGTCTGTGATGCTGGGCAGAAGAATGACATTCATGCCCAGCATGCCCAGCTTTCATCACACCAAAGGGATGCTGATTTTCCCCTGTTTCTTTGCACTATGTTGAAGTCATCCTGACACTTTGAGGTCACTATTGAGAACTATGAATAAAACATGTCCCAGAGAAATTCCAGCCAGGGAGAAGGAGAGGAAAGAAATGATGGTAACATACCCCCATCTACGAAAAGAAGGGAAGGCAAGGGAAGGCAAGGCAAGGGGAAAAAGAAAAAACAGTAATAGACTAAAGGGTCGATGGAATAAGAGGAGGAGAGGAAGGAGGGACATTGAGGAGAAAAAGAAGGTAGGAAGGGAATAGAAGAAAGTTTATTACTCAGATTCTTGACTCCTGGCTTTAGTTCCTGGTCTGTGACATCCTGGCTGTGTAAAATTGGACAAGTCACCTCTCTTCTCAAGCCTCAGTTTCTCCCTGTGTAAAATGAGGATGATAATTCTTATTCTACGTACCCCTAGAGGGTTGTTGAAAGGATCACATGAGACCCTGAAAGTAAGCTGCCTTGTAAAACGGCCTGTAACTGTCAGCAATGATTATTGTCTGCTGACATGCCAACCATGATAGGAAATCCATGAAATTTATGTCAAGTTCATTAGGGTCAGGAGCAACAGAACATGAGTCATTGATGTTAAATTTTTTTTGGAATAGAAAACAAATGTCTTCTCATCAAAGAAGTAAAAGGCACTTAACACAATCAATCAACACATCTTCCTGGAGTGTCAATGCTCTCAGCCCTGGGCTAGGTGAGGTGGGGGTTTCCCAGAGCTATAACTTCAAAGCCTCTGCCCTCCAAGAGCCCATCATCTCACTGGAGACTAAATGGATCTAAATGAGAGGAAAATCTGGGACAATGTGAAAGCCTTTGCCAACCCCTGTGGAACAGCCTGGAAGTCCCATGATGCAGAGGAGAGGCAAAGATTAGAATAGGACCATCCAGCACAGAGGCAGGACAGACTCCAGAACTCAGTATGCCAGAGCTCAAAGGGGCCCCGGGGTTGAGACTCGGACCACCTGCGTTCACATTCTGTTTCTTCCACTTACCCCCTTTATGACCTTAAGTAAGTATGTTGCCCTCTCTGACCCTCAGTTTCCTCCACTGTAAAATGGGGGAATTGGATTAGGTGGCCTGTTAGGTCCCTTCCAGACCCAAAGCAAGGGTCCTACAAGCCTTTGAGAGCGAACCCAGAATGTCACAAGTGGGGAGGACTTTAAAGCGTGAAAAATAGCATGCCATAATAGGAGAGTGCTCAGAGATTGTCTATCCCAACTCTGTCATTCTACAGATGAGACAACGGAAGATCAGAAGATGACTTGCCCAAGGTCATGCTGATAGTAAATGGAAGAACGGAGACATAAGCCTGTCTCTTCTGACTCTACGTCCCAGTCTTCTCACCAATTAACAGCAACAACAATAATAATGATACCATCACTATATTTCACTGAAAAAAATGAGGTTATTCACAATGAGCTCCCTCTTCTCCCCTACCCTTCATCCCCCATCGCTCAGGTACCTTCTACCACTCCCTCCTCCTTCCCCCCGTCTCGTGAAATCACATCACTGCTTTCCAAGGCCCTGCTCAAGTGACCCCATTTTTCCTGTCTCCTCTAGGATATTGCCCTCTCTGTCATTCCCACTCTCTCATTTATCTTTAATCTCTTCCTACCCACTGGCTTCTTCTCTATTGCCCACACACATATTCATGCCTCATCTTCAGAAAACTCTCACTGGATCCATCTATCCCTGCTAGGTATTGTCTTATATCTCTCTTCCATTTTATGGGTAAATTCCTAGAGAAGTCCATCAATAATTGGTGCTTCCGCTTCCTTTCCTTTCTCACTCCAACCTCATCATTCAACCAAAACTGCTCACTCAAAAGATGCCGATGATGTCTTGGCTGACAAATTGAATTGAGATTGACTTCTCTGCAGTCTTTGACACTGTTGATTACCCCCTTCTTCTAGATACTTTCTTCTCTATAGGTTTTTATGACACTTCTCTCCCGGTTCTCCTCCTACCTGTCTCATTGGTCTTTCTCTGTCTCCTTTTCTGTGTTTTTATCAAAGTCCTGCCTGCTAACCATGGGAGACCCCAAAAGACTCTCCCTTGAACCCTCTTCTCTTCACTGTCTATGCTATCTTGTTTGATCATCATGTAACCAGTTCCTGTGGATTCAATTATTGCATCTATGCTGATGATTCTCAGATCTACTTATCCAGCCCTAACATCTCTACTGACCTCTAGTCTCACATCTTCAGCTGCCTATTAGACATCTCAAAATAGATATCTAGTAAACATCTTAAACTCAATATATCCAAAATGGAACTCATTATCATTTCCCCTAAACCCTCCCCACTCTCTACCTTCTATTAGTATAGATGGCAACACTATCTTCCCAGTCCCTCAGGCTCTCAACATAGGAGTCATTCTGGATTCCTCACTATTTCTCATCCCCCCCCCCCATATCCAATATGATGGCAAGGCCTTTTAATTTCACTTCTGTGACATCTCTTGCCAATTTCACCTCTGCAGCATCTCCCCAATATACCCCATTCCCTCCTCTGATACCACCCCCACCCTGGTGCAGGCCCTCATCACCTCAAGACTGGACTATCGCAATAGTTTCTAGTGGGTCAGCCTGTCCCAAGTGTCTCTCCCCTCCAGCCTATCTTCCACTCAGCTCCCAAACTGATCTTTGTAAAACACAGATCTGATCATACCACCACCCATTCAATAAACTCTAGTGGTTCCCTATTATCTCTAGCATCAAACACAAAATCTTCCGTTCGTCTTTTAAAGCCCTTCATAACCTGGTCCCTTCCTACACTTTAGTCTTCTTACACCTCACACCCACCATGGACTACTTCATTCCAATGACCCTGGCCTCCTTTCTGTTCCATCTCCTGACTCGCCATTGTCTCTGGATGTCCTCCCTGCCTAGAACTCTCATTCTTTAGCTCAACTTTCTGGCGTCCCTGGATAATTTCAAGCCTCAGCTGAAGTCCCACTTTCTATATGAAATCTTTCCTGGTCCTCCTTACTTTGGGGGCCTTCCCTCTGAGGTTGCCCCCATTTTTTCCTTGTTGATACCTGATTGTTTACATGTGTCCCCATTAGACTGGGAGCTCCTCAAGGGCAGGAATTGCCATTGACCTTTCTTTGCATCCCCAGTGCCTGGCACACAGTAGGCACTTAATAAATACTGATAAATGACATCATCATCATAATAATTTGCATTTACTTAGCACTTTAATGTTTGTTAAGTGCTTTGAAAATATTGCCTTATTTGATCCTCCCAACAACCCTGGAAGGGAGGCACTATTTTTATCTCCATTTTACAAATGAGGAAATTGAGGAAGATAGAAATGAAGTAACCTATCCAGAGTCACACAACAAGTAAGTGTTTGAGGCTGGATTTGAACTCAGTAATTCATCTTGACTTCAGCTCTAGCACTCTATCCACAGTGCCACCTAGCTGCCTCTCCAATAGCTAGTAATTACTCTTCCATTGAGCAGTTACCATAGTTCTGGTGGCTGATGAACCTTCCCACAATAAACTTATCAAGTTAAAATTGAGGGTAACCCATCAAAGAATAAGCAGATGATTTATCCCCCAATTGTGGGAACAGAGAAAGTCAACAATTCCATCCCTCATACAAGAAAGAAAATGGGAGTTTTCTTTCTGAGAATTCACAGCTGGCCTTTTGGCATGTGATACTTATTAGTTCAATAAAAATTCAACATCTTCAGAAGATATCAGCTCATGGCTCAAGAGGGCCCCAAGGGTAGTATTATTACTACCATAAGAAGCCTTTCTCACATTCCCCAAATTTGTCAAGCTGAATTATTCACCATTACCAGAAGCCCTCCTTCCATTTCCCACCTCCTCGTATTTGCTCATTCTGTCACAGAATTCCAAAATATCAGAAGAGAAAAAAGGTCTCAGCGGGAGAATCACCCAAGCCCTGCTGGACAAAAAAAAATGCCCTCCTTAAATGTGGCACCCAGTCCTGGGACCAAAACTCCAGATACAATCTGATAGGGTAAAGTAAATGGACACTATCACCTCTCACCTTGTGGAGGAAGGAAAGAAGGAAGGGAGGGAAGGATGGAGGGAGGAAGGAAGGAAGGAAGGAAGGAAGGAAGGAAGGAAGGAAGGAAGG
>NW_020950758.1:801510-835530 GCF_900497805.2 Vombatus ursinus | reverse complement strand
GAAGGAAGGAAGGAAGGAAGGAAGGAAGGAAGGAAGGAAGGAAGGAAATCTTTTTTTGTATAATATTTGAAAGTCCATAGATATCTTTCCTACAGAGCTTAGTGTCTGTAACATAGGTACTGTCTTCATTTCCCCAATAAAAAAAATGAGCCCAAGATAGGCAGTGACTTGCTCACTTTCAAAGAGCTAGAATAAGTCACAGCCAGCACCTGAACCCAGCTATCCTGCATCCCTAACCTGTAGTCAGATTCTTCAAATCCAAGTCCATGATCCTATCAATGTAGGCCAACACAGATCATAGGCCATCCATGTCGTAGCAGAAAATCAAGAGGGGTTTCTGTGTCCTTTCCTCCACATGATTACCTACTAGCTGGGGAAGGGGGAGGGGGACTGAGCCTGACTACATGTGATCCCCAGCTGATCCCCTTGATCAGAGACACACTCCATTGCTGGGCCTTACCATAGCTCACATTCTGGGAACAGATTGCAAAAACCCAGTGTCACTGCCACACCCCAAAGAGGCCTCAGAGGAGGCCTGGCAGAAGAAGTCCTTGCCTTTAACAGCAAGAGAAAAAAGTGACTTTTCCAAAATCAGTTCCATTTTTAAGTCTGACCCAAGATACTTACCCCAGTGAGGTATTTCAGATACGGGTCAATATGGCAGACTGTGAGCCTACATGGCATCCCTCTGCCATCTTTCTTCCTTCTCCTCCCCACCTCAGGAGATAAACTCTTCCCTGGGAAGAGACTCATCAAAATGCAAAGTGACACCCCAAAACTACCAATAGTGATTTCATTCACAGGAAACACACTTCAGTTTCAGAAGTGCCAGTGGACACCTGATCCGATCTCATGATAACAATGGTTGCTGATATTTGTAGAGCCTTTAACATGTTACAAGAGCTAGGAGGGATGTTAAATGTCATTTGATCCAACCTCCTTATTTTACAGATGTGGAACCTGAGGCAGGAAAAGATTGTGATTTGTCCAAGATCACACAGCTAGTCAGTGTTTGAAGACAGATTTGAACTTGGGTCTTCCTGACTCAGACTCTGACTCCTGACTCTGTCCTAGGCACCACCTAAATGGAAAAAAAAAAAAAAATATATATATATATATATATATATATATGGTCATAAAATGAAATAGTCCCTACCTTCTAGGAGTTTACATGATTCAGGGATATAATACCTGTAGATTAGAAAATAATCACCAGATCTATGCAAAGGTAGATGAATTTCAAACAGGAGAAAGTGTTCCTAAGTGGGGTGCTACATACAGTTCAGGGTAGTTCAGATGCCTGAGCCTTTGGCTACCACACTAATGGAGGTGGGGAAACTCTGGTGCTATCACTATTTAAAGGGAGAGAGCATGGAATAAGTGGAAAGAACTCTGATTTTGAAAGCAGAGAACCTGGGTTCAAATCCTGCTTTGCCATTTACCATCTGCACTATCTTAAGCAAATCACTTTGTATCAGTGAGCCTCAGTCTTATCATCTGATAAATAAGGGATTCTGACAAGGTGGTCTCTACAATTCCCTCGCCTCATATCAACTCTAAATCTATGATTCTGCAATAAAGCAGCAAAATTACCCCAAAGTCAATCCGATATTGGAATGAAGGCGAAAGCTGAAAGTGTTTTTCAGTCTCCTAATCCATTTGCATGTTCATGGAAGAGAAACCGCCTAGACTCCCTTTAGTCAGTGCATTAGGGGACTGGGCTAGGGAACCTCTGCTCCTTCCTCCACACAGGTCTCCGCTTATTACTGGGCTGCATGGAAATCAGTTTGCCTCAACGCTTCTGGCTCCCCAGTAGGAGCATGTGACCATCTCTCCCCATCTGCTCATGTTTCAGAGCTTCTAACCACCTCCTCAATTTTCTCATTAATGATTCTGCACCTCATCACTGCCTCCCCTTCTCTGACCTCCAGTCAATGCTGGTGAGCTGCAAATCCATTCTGTCAGAAAGGCAGGGCAGGCTCAGCCATCTCCATTATGCTTTCCATTCACTTCAGTGACCCGTCAGAGGCTTGTTTCCCATTCCCCGTATTTCTCCATCAGTCATCTTAACGATCCCAGCATTGCCCAGAAGTCTGCCCTGTACAGTTCATCATGAAAGATGGCCCAGCTTACCAAAGCTAGTCAATGGCAGGGCCACCAAACCACAAGATTGGATGGAAAATAGACAGAAGATGAATGTTTTCATGTTTCATATGTTTCAATGTTTTCATTGCAATGGACCCTCTTGATCCTGAGAAAAGAAGATGCTGCCCCCATACCTCCCCTTAGTGGGAAGGCAGCGAACTAAAGAGAAAACAGAACATGGGGTCAGAGAATCATAGACCTAGAATGCAAAAGTACCTCAAAGGTCAGCTGCTCCAACTCTCATTTCACAAATGAGGAAACTGAGGTTAAGGGACCTGCCTAAAGTCAGACAGGTAGTAAGTGAATGAGGTGGTCACCATCACATCTAGTATGTATAGTACCTTATTGTTTGCAAATATTATCTCATTTAATCTTCATAATGAGTCGTGTAGGTAAGTGCTATTACTGGCCTTATTTTACAGGTGAGGAAACTGAGGCAAACACAAATTAAATGACTTGCCCAGGGTAACACAGCTAGTAAGTGCCTGAGGTTGGACTTGAACTCAGATTTCTTGTTTCCCCAGAAGCTGGCCAATCAAACTCCCTTATTCTACAGATGAAGAAACTATCAAGATCATACAGGTAGTAAGCGTCTGAGAGGATCTGAACCCAAGCCTCCAGATCCTAAAGAAGTTTCTCACCCTTGGACTCTTTTGGCAGTCTAGGGAAGCTTATGGACCCCTTCTCTGAATAATTAATTACCAAGCATCAATTAAGTGCCTCCTCTATGCCAGTCATTGTGCTAAGTGATGAGGTTACAAAGACAAAAAGATACAGTCCCAGTCTTCAAGTGCTTACGTTTCTTGGGAAGAGAAAAATGAACAAGTGTAAGTGTGTATGAAATACATGCAAAACCAAAATAGGGTGAATTCATTGGGAATGAGGGGTGGGAGGGGCAGCAGCTGGGAACTCAGAATTGGCCACCACCGAAAGCAGAGAACAATTAGAAATCTATGAATCACAGGTTGGTTGGTTCGAGCATATTTTGATTGTGAAGGGTAGTCATTAGGCAGTTTCCGGAAAGCCCTTTGCTTTGATTACAAACATCTATTTCTGAAAGTCATTCAATTTTAGAACCTTAGACTGGAAGGGAACTAAGAGTCACCCACACCAGTCTCTAACTGGGAGAGAAATCTCACAGTGCAGTAGCCAGCATCCTAGGCTTGGAGCTGGGAAGAGCCATGTTCAAACCTTGCCTTTGACACTGGCTAGATGGGTGAATATAGGCAAGTGACAGCTTCTCCAGATCACAGTTTCATCTGGAAAAAAAGGATTTATATAGCCCTTAGTACCTACCTCTTGGCATTGTTGGGAGACTCAGATGAGATGGCACATTACAGCATTCTGTAAAAATCAGCCAATTGCTATTAATTGTCACATGTTCGAATTTTCTCCACATAGTGTCTGACCAGGAACCGTCCAGAGAGCCAGTCTGTGATTCTTCTCTAGCTGTGAAAGGGAACTGACTAAATTATAGGATCACAGGCTTCAAATTGGAAGGAACCTGAAAGGCCACCTAATCTTGCCCTATGATTTTATAGAAAAAAAACAAGGGCAGAGAGAGGTTAAGTGACGTGTCCAGGGTCACACATCTTGTAAGTGTCCTATGCAGAACTTGAACTAAGGTCTTCTTGACTCCAAGTTCAGAACACTAGCCCCTAAGTTACCCAATGGCTAATGACAAGGCAGCCCATCCTATTACTGGAGAGCCTTGGTTGTTAGTACTTGATCTTAAAGCATAATACTGGAGAATGCACAACCTGGGGACTAGAGATCGCTGGATTTTTTTTAAACCTCTGTATTCACACAAAACTGCATAGTGTCTTACACATAGAAGGCTCTTAATGGTTGCTTCCTGGTAGCATACTACTGCAACTGTTAGCAGAGCTGTAAGTTGATACAACCATTCTATAAAACAATTTGCAAAGAAAGTGGATAGAATTCCCATTACTTTTTCTACCCAAAGATTCCATTAATAGGCATATGCCCCAAGGAGATCATGACAAACAAAGGTCCCATATAAAACAAAACTATTTATAGCAGCATTTTTATAGTACCACTAAACTGGAAATAAAGCAGATTCCCATTAATCAAGGAATGGATAAACAAATTGTAATCCATAAACAAAACAGAAATTTCACTCCACTAAAAAAAAATTTTTTTAAGCAAATATAAGGAAGCATGGAAAGACTTAAATGACCTGATGAAGAATAAAGCAAGGATATGCCAAAGAAGAAATGAGAAGATACATCCCTGTACTTACTTGCAGATGTGGGGGACCTTGGCTGTAGAAAACTCCATATAATACCAGACTGTTTATATATGTACATATATATGTTCATTTTGCAAACCTTTTTCCTCCTAATTTTTCTAAGGAATGTATCACTGGGAAATGATAAGGGAAGGATACAGTGGTAAATGTTGGTGTTATAAAAATAAAAGATATCAATGAAAAAATTTTAATTGTATTTGTCCAAAACTACCACTATTGTATTAGTACCTCTGTCTTCTTGTATTTAATTTTTCCTTTATGAATTTAAATGCTAAGATTTGGGGAATATATAAGTTTAATATTGATACTTAATATTGATTTATTTAATAATATTTAATTTAATATTTGTTGTCTATGGTTCTTTTCAGCATAATGTAGTTTCCTTGTTCGTTTCTTTTCATGTTGAGAATTTTTGTTTTGGGGGCAGCTAGGTGGTGCGGTGGATAGAGCACTGGCCCTGGATTAAGGAGGACCTGAGTTCAAATCCAGCCTCAGACATATAACACTGACTAGCTGTGTGACCCTGGGCGAGTCACTTAAACCCATTGCCTAGCCAAAAGAAAAAAAGAGAGAGAGAATTTTTGTTTTTTTCTTTCTCTAATAGCATGTGTAACTCTTTCTTTTTTGTTTGTTTGTTTGTTTTGATTCACCAGATGCATAGCAAATTTTGTTTCAGTCCCTCATTTTTATTCTAAATATGTTGGTTTTGGGGGGGGACAGGTGCCTCAGTGGATAGAGTGCCTTGCCTGGAGTCAGGAAAACTCATCTTCCTAAGTTCAAATCTGACTTCAGATAGTTACTAGCTGTATGACCCTGGGCAAGCCACTTAACCCTGTTTGCCTCAGTTCCTTGTCAAAAACGAGCTGGAAAAATAAATGGCAAACCTTTAATCCAGTTTCTCTGCCAAGAAAACCCCAAATGGAGTCACAAAGAGTAAGACAAGACTGAGAAACAACAGAAACAATAACAACATGGGGTTTTTTAGGTGCATTTCTTGTAAACTACAAGTTGTGGGGTTTTGTTTTCTTATACAATCTGTCATTCCTTTTCATTTTGTAGGAATTTTTATGCATTGGTATTTAAAGCTATGAGAGTTAGGTTTATATTTTCCTGTATTTGTCTCTAATGTTGGTGTATTTAATGGCATTTTCCCTTTTCTGTAAAAAACAGTATTTTGTCTCTTCACTTATTTTAGCTTAATCCACTTTAAGTCAATTCTACTGCCATTAGTTTTCTTCCCTTACATCCCCCCTTCCCCCCATATGATATCTCTTTCCTCAGTGTTGGGGTTTTGATTAATTTATTAGTTCCTGTTCCTTTTTTCTTCTTTTTATCAAGTTATCTAATTCTTTGCTTCTTGTTTTTCCTCTCAGTTAAATAGTAAAACAAAATTTCTCTTCTCCCTTTCAACTTCCTTTATATGATATTTATTTCATTTTCTAAACTTGTCCTTAAAAAGATTTCTTTGCTTCATTCTCTTCATTATTGCTCTTCACTTTCTGTATATTCTAGAATTTTATTCTTTGATTCATGAATCTTGTTCTTTCTTTAGTTTCTGTATTTTTCTTGAAATTTAAATTTCTAAAGTACTTCTTTTGCATTCCCTCTTCTAAATAATTTTGATGGTGCTCTTTTTTTGTTGTTCCTTACTCTTAAAAATGGCCATTCCAGAAGGTCATAAAGAGGATGAAAGTGTTGCTTCATGGTAGGAATTTTCCCATTTCCCTGATGGTACAACTCATTGCTACCTTTTGCGCTCCCAATGATCATGGTTCCCCATTTGTCAATAAGTCTCCTCTTTGAGTTCATGTCCTCCCACTCTTCTGGATGTCAGTAATACCTAGAAGCTTTGGTTCCCCTCCTGCTGAAGCAGAATCAGTGGTCACACCAAGTGATGAATCCTTGAAGAAGATTATACTGATTGAAAGGTCCCCATTTCCATTTATGGAATATCTATCTTCCCCCATGGAAATGTTCTTCAGTGAGTCTCTCGTCTCACTGAAGGTAGAAATAAGATTTCTACCTTTATATCTCTCTATTTTAATCCCACTCTTTACCTCTTCTTCCATTCTTCTATAGGTCTTCTTCTTACTGAGGGAATACAGGAGTTATTTTCCCCTCCTTGTTTAACCTTTAACTTGATTAGGATATATGACACATGTTCCTCTATCTTCTTCCCTTCTCCCCTTTTATGCATCTTCTTATTCTGTAATTTGGCCCCACAAAGAACAATAATTTACCTGTAGTTGGGATGCTGTAACTTTTGTTCATGACATTTCAGGCCATTTTCTCCACCATCTCTTCTCATATCTGACTTCAGTTTTCACTCTTATCTCCTTGTATACTCTTAGAAAAATTTCTTCATGGATTCTCTTTTTTTTATATATTTCTTTAGTTATTTATCTTTCTTGTATTTCTGTTGTCTTGGGAGTTTGAAAATAAAATAATTTGTCATGTCTGGTTTTCTTTGTAGGAATGCTTTGAATGCCTCTTTTTACTGAATGTCCATTTTTCAAAATTAATGTTAGGTTCAAGTTTCCTGAGTATGTTCCCTTGGGTTGTATCTTTAGCTCTTTATTCTTTGGAATACATTATTCCATTCTCTCCTGCAGTTTCTAGTGAGTGCAGAATAGTTTTATGGTTTTCACATTTCATTTCCCTTATATTCAAGTTTTTATCTTTTTTTTCACTTGTAGAATTTGTTGTTTATCATTGGAATTGTTAAATTTAACCATTATATGTTATGAAGTTTTCAACATAGTTTGGTTCTGTTTGGTTTATCTGGAGATTTTTTGGAAGCATTACATTGGTTCTTTCAATTGGCACTTTGTTTTCTGTGATCAGATGTTCTGGGCAGTTTTCTTATATTATGTCTTACATTATAGTGTTCCAGTGTTTTGACTTCTTGTTTCTTTTTTTTTTTTTTCTGGGAGACCTATAATCCTTATGCTGGCTCTACATATCCTATCTTTCAAAACAATATCTGTAATTTTAAGGAGATCATTTTCTTTACCCATTATTGCTTTTCCTTTCTCTGCTTCCAGATTATCCAACACTTCTGTGTATTAGTACTCCCAATCAGTTGTTTTCTCTTTTGTTTGTTTGAAGTTGGCCACTGTGGATTCAAATTTGTCTATCTTTTGAATATTTCATTTTGCAGGCCTTTCTTTTCACAATTCTTTCACAATTCCTATTTCTCTGTGGTTCCATGCTTCCTTGAGAATCCATGAGATCCTCGTCTCATCAGGTGTTAATTCATTTTGCCTTGTCTTGCAAAATCTATTCTTAGTTGTCCGGACTTGCTTGGAAAATTTGGAGGTCACATTCCTTCTATTATTAATATCTTCTCTGGTGTTTTATCTGTTATTGTGCTTAAGGGCTTTAACTGATTTTTTTTTTCATTCCTGAAAATTTTGATAATTTTAGTGGGTTTTTTTCATTGTGTTCCCTTATTGCTCACTGTCTGACTTGTTTCCCTTTGACGGTAATTGTCCTGAGGCATGGACTTCAAAGCTGTCTCAGTTTCCTCCCATGTTGAGCAATTCACATTTCATCATCCTCAACCTCTGCCCCAACTGACTTCTGAGGGGATAAAAGTGACCCCAGCTGTATGCTGTGCACTTTCATTCAACGTTAGTGGAACTCCACACATGCTGGTGCCCTGTCCCAATCCCTTATGTTTTCTGTACTGTAGCTGAGCACCATTGTAGCACAGAATACTTCCAACCTGTAGTCAGAGTAATCTTATGCCTTTGTCTTTATGACAGCACAGGGAACAGGTGGGAGGGACAGAGTTGAGTTCTGTTTCAAGTTATGAGTCAGCTTATATAGCCCTACCGGATTGTAGTGACTGCACATTAAGGGGAGGGGTATCTGATTAAGCACATTAGGGATTAGGGATTAGGGATTCACTTTCTCTACTCTTAGTTCGTTGGGTTTTTACATTGTTAAGATTCTTGGTGTCTTGGACCCTGGAGACAGCTAGAATTGCTTTATACTTTGTGCATAATTCTTACTTTGAGGAGTTTTGAGAGATCATGAGGATCAAAGATGTCCTTCATCTTTTGGTCACATGACTCCATACAGGTCCTCGTATTTTCCCCAAATCTGCCTCCTTCTATTTATTATCCATTTTCCCTCCCTGGAGACAAAAAGAAAGTTGAATTCCTCTTGCACAAGACAGCCCTCTAATGTTGGAAGATGGATATCATGTGTCCCCTAAGTCTTCTGTTCTTCAGCAAAACATCCCCAGTTCCTGTAAAGGATCTGCTTATGCTGTGATTTTATTCCCCCACCTATCCCCATGTCTCAAAGTGAAAGATTTTGATATTTACACAATGTAGAAGGTATGAGGTTCAAACACATTAAGAACTAACTATTGAATGATGTTGGCAACAATGAGGGTTAGAAGAGAAGTAAAGAGTATGATCTTTTCCTTTAAATTATTTAGTCAATAAGCATTCATTAAATTCTTATTCCATGCCAGGCATTATGCTAAGCACTGAGGATACAAAGAAAGGCAAGACCAGTACCTGCTTCTAAGGAGCCTACATGGGTCAGTAAGTACATACATGTTGATGGCAAGGAGATTGCAAGGACATGAAATGAAAGACCTTGATAAGCCATAGCATGTCCAAAGGAGAAAAATCAAGATGTTGAAAGTCCTCAAGTCCCTGCCATTTGAAGACTGGCTGAAAGTATTAGGCGTGTTTAGCTTAGAGAAGACTTAATGAAGACATGGTATCTGTCTTCAAGTATTTGCAAAGTAGTCATGTAGAAAAGGATTTGGATTTGTTCTACTCAGTCCCAGAGAGGATACTTAAGGAGAAATTAATGGAAGTTGCAAAGAGGAAAATTTAATTTTGATGTTAGTGGAAAAAAGAAAAACTTAATATTTAGAATGATTGAAAGCTGAAATACGCTATTAGAGAAGGTTATGAGTTCCCATCACTTGAGGTCTTTCAGCAAAAGCTAAATGATCAATTCTTAGATGTCTTGTGGAAAGTATGGGCTGGATTGAATGGTTTTGGAGGTCCCTTCCGACTGTAATTCTATGATTCTGTAATATAAACATGATACATAGCTTGTATCTCTCTTTTTCCCAGAAGAATAACAAGATAGATTGTCAAACACTTCTCTAAAACCTGGGAAATCTCTACTATCATTCCCAATTCACCCATGTAATAATGGCATCAGAAAGGGAAATGAAGTACATCTGTTATAACCTGCTCACAACTTTACAAGCCAATACTTATTGGCTCCCTAGAACTTCTGTATTTTACCATAATTCTCTAAAATACTAAAAAGAATAATATTTTATAGAGTTCTGAAAGTAAATTTATCAGTGAACAGTTACTGATTTCATCTCAGATTAATATAAAATTTCAGAGTTGGAAGGGGCCTTAGGGGACATCTAGTGCAATGTGTACTAGAAAAGGGTGCCCTTAGTGCACTCTTTTCCATAGTGATTTTTTCTCATTATTTGGCATTGTCTTCTCTCCCTGGTGCCTTGAGAACCAACTCTTCAATACTCTCAGAACTTCGTCGTCTCCAGCATATATTTGCCTCAGATTTATGTCATCTATTCTAATTACTCTTTCTGTATATGCCTTCTTCACTTTTATTTCTGCATCCAAAATAGCATGAAGGGAAATGAAGTTTTAGAGTCCAAATATGGTGCTTCCATCATCATTGATGATGAAATCAATTTATGAGAAAAATGTGGATACATCTGTTCTACTTTTCATCTATTTGTTATCCTCTTTCCAGTTCCCTCTGTAAATACTCTTCAGATGACACGTCTTAATAGATCCTTTACTAAAATCTATGTAAACCATAAAAGCATTCCCATTTGAGCAGTTTTATAACCCTGTTAAAAAAAGGAAATGAGTTTGGTCTGCCATGACCTGGTTTTGACAAAGTCATATTGGCTCTTTGTGATCACTTTTTCTTTTTTTGAATGATTCATTAACCTAAATGAGAATATTCATAAGAATGATGACAGAATGCAGAGATTGTAGATCACCAGAAAAGGTTATCTTTTTAATTATCCTTCTAGAATTTGTTCTTTTCCTCTCCTTCGGTCCTTCTTCCATTCTCCACGGTCTTTCAAATACGGCTGACATGAATTCAGCTATCACATTCATCAGTCCTTTAAACACTTTAAGTTGTGGTTCATCTAGACCAGGCTTGAATTCATCAAGGGAGTCTTGGTTGTCAATTTCCAATCAGCCATTTCTTGCTCTTTTCCTTCTAATCTAGAGGCCCTTCTCCTTGGCAGAGAAAGCAGAAGCACCATAATACATGTCTATGCCTGCTATGGTTGGCATTGTTACATTCACCGGGAAGAGTGGTCCTATCACTCCTTAGACTTTCTCTTTCACCTAGTATAGCCATACACAAAAACTCCAAGTCGTAGCTGTCATATTTGCACTATGTCCGTTTATTTTTATCTTTCTAATTTGGTATTGATTTTGACCTTTTTTTCCCCAGTAAGGAGGGCTGGGAGGAGCTGACTTCACACAGACAAAGATGAAGAAATGGCTGCCACTTCACTAAGCAGGCTTGTGCTGCCTAGGGCTCTGCCCACTATGTATCACAACCTGGTTACTGAGACAAAGGTGCTTTGTAAACTGAAAATATGGGTGCAAATATAAGCAATCATCATTGTTACTAGATAAATTGTTTTCTGAGAATTTACTATATTCATTTATCTCATTACATCCCATAAGTATTCACTGAATAATTAGGAAGTTCTGCAACAACTGGATGGATGTGTGTGAAAAAAGGATATTTAAAATTTTCCCTTCCAAAATTAATGTCTTCTGACCAGTCATCCTGGAAATAGGGAACACCAACTGAATTTCCAGGCCAGTTATTCCTGCCTGAGGCTTTGTAAAACAGTGAGGATGGCCTGAAATACTTTCGTGTCTCAAAGGATGGCAAAGGATTACACTACCTGAGACTAAAATATTTTCAAGACCATTTGGAAAAAACACTTTGGGGATAATAAATATTAATGGGGAGGAAAACCGAGATGCCTCAGAGTCCATAAATTGCATTGTTGAATATGGGTGTGAGGGCAAGCTCGTAAAATGGGAAGATTTACTTCCGACTGGAAACTGTGTGTCATCCAATGGGTAATGTCAGGATTGATTAGCTGCCAGACAGAAAGGCTGTGTCCCAGGGTCCTGACCTGCAGTTCCAGGAGCTCTTGTGTGCTGTACACACTCATTACTTATGTTGGCCACAAGATGGTCTTAAGAAAAATGCAGGTTAGCTGAAAGATGGCCTGTCACAGTGTTACACTGCAAACCTGACTCTGAATTGAAATTTTCTCTAGGATAAGAGTACGCTGATTTCAATGAACCATAGGAGTACAAAGACAATATAATAATTAATACTAATAATAATGGCTCATCATTTGACCAAAACTACTGTCCCCAGAGTTACTGATTTCTCAATTGCCAAATTTATTGACATCTTTATCCTTGACTTCTCTGCAGACACTGTTGGTCATCCTCTTCTCTTTGATAGTCTGCTCTCTCTCTAGATTTGCAGGACATCCCTCTCTCCTGATTCTCCTCTCCAATTGCTCTTTCTCTGTGTCTTTTGCTGGATCCCCATCAAGACCATAGCTTCTAACTGTGGGTGTCCCACAGGGCTCTGTCCTGGGCCTTCTTCTCTTCTCCCTCGATGCTATTTCCTTTGGTAGTGATCTCATCAGCTCTTTTGGTTATTATCATCTCTATGCTAATGATTCTCAGATCTACTCCCATTCCTAATCTCTCTGCTGACCTCTAGTCTCACATCTCCAACTGCCTAGTGGACATCTCAAACTGGATAAACCATAAATATCTTAAATGCGACATATCCAAAACAGAGTTCATTATCTTTTTTCTCCCAACCTTCCCCTCTTAATAACTTCCCTATTATTTTGGAGGCTACCGCCATCTTCCTAGGCATCTAGGCTTGCAATCTAGGTGTCATCCTTGACTACTCTCTCTCTCCATGCCCCATATCTAAATCTATTGTCAAGATCTGTAGATTTTACTTCCCAAATATCTCTAGCATATGTCCCCTCCTTTTCTTTGACACTGCCACCACCTGAACTATTTCAATAACCTGCTAGCTGGTCTTAAATCTCTCTCCATTCTAATCCATCTACCACTCAGTTATCAAATGGATCTTTCTAAAGTGCAGGTCTGACCATATCATCCCCCCTACTCAACAAATTATAGTGGTTCCCTCCCACTTCAACAATGAAAATCCTAATTTCATCTGCACCCCCCCACCCCAACATACACACCTTCCAATGTTCTTCTACCTCAACCCACTGACACTGGCATGCTTGCTGATACTCATACAAGATCCTCCATCTCCCACCTCTGGACATTTTCATTAGCTTCCTCCATGCATCGAATGTTCCACCTCCTCCCTTCTGCCTCCTGATCTTCCAGGCTTCCTTCAAGTCCCAGTCACAATCCTATCATATGCAGGAAGCCTTTTCCACTCCCCTTCATTCTAGTGCCTTCTGTCTGTGGATTAATTTGAATGTATCCTATCTATATCTTATTGTGTATCCTAGATTGCAAATTGTCTCCTCCATTAGACTGTGAGCTCCCTGAGAATAGGGGCTACTTTTTGCCTTTCTCTGTGTTCCAAGGATGTAGCACAGTGGTTGGCACATGGTAGGTGCTTAATTAATGTTTATTGACTAACCGAAATATAAATGGTTTTGGTGATTACAATGGAGTAGTAGATAGAATTGGACATGCAGTCAGGAAGACTGAGGTTCAGATCCAGCCCCTAATGTTTCCTAGCTAGATCCCCAAGGACAAGTCACTTGATTTCTCAGGGCCTCAGTTTCCTTATCATGTGCTTGTAGTTAAGCTCAAAGCAGATGATGGATATTAAGCACTTCACAAACATGAATGTGCCGTATGTGCCAGTTATATTTTTCTTTACTGGAGCTATGATTGGATTGATGTAAAATTTTCCCAGTGAGGAATAAGAAGAAAAAAAGAGAGGAGGAGGAAGAAAAAGAGAAAAAAGAGAATAACAATGACAATAACAACATCAATGACAACTATTTCATTTATTCCTCAGAATAAGAGTGTGATAAGTGAAGTTAAGATGGTGGAGTATGGGCCAAGATACAGCTGAACTCTCCCAAGCATTCCCCTCCAAACAAATTTAAAACAGTGCTTCAAATCACGTTTTGAAGTAGCAGAGTCAAAAAAAGTTCATCAGGAGTCATTTTTCCAGCCTAAGACAACTTAGGAAGTCTATAGGAGAGGGATACCACACCAGGATGGGCAAATGCTCGGAACACAACTGGAGCACAAGTAGTGGACCTTAAAGGTGACCACCACAGCAGCAGTAGCGATAACTTTGGAAGCTCTCAGACTACAGCCTGTAAGGAAGTCAGATAACTGGTCAGAAAGTGATTACAGATTACCTTTCACTGGTACTAGGTACAGCTGTCACTTGTGGACAACTCTATTCCCCTACACAGTTCTAGGTCATAGTTCCAGGGTATAGAGAAGTGTTTGTGGTCAGTCACAAGGGAGCAGGAGCTCTGGTCACAGTTCCAAGGCAAAGAAGAGCACTACCACTTGTGGCTGTAGGGGACAAGAGGCCTTTCCTGGGTAAAGACCAGAGTGCAGACCAAGGGAACTCTGACCGTATCTCTCCCAGTATCATACCACCTTGAAAGCACCAAAAACTTACAGACCAATAGAACTAGCTCTGAAAATGGTAGCATGAAAAAGCCTGAAGCTTGGAACAGTGACTGCCCATTCCTAGGTGAGTAGAACCCAACTTTAATATAAAATTCAAAGTCAAGAAAAAGCCTGAAAAAAGTGAGCGAACAATAATAATGACAAAAAAAGAACTTGACCATAAAAAGCTATGCCAGAGAAGACCAAAAGATAAACTCAGAAGAAGACAGGAATGTGGAAAAACAGCTACAAGCAAAGCCTGAAAGAAAAATGCTACTTGGACATAAGCACAACAGGAATTACTTGAAGAGTTAAAGAAAGAGATAAAAGTGATAGAGGAAAAATTGGGGAAAGAAATAAAAATTATATGAGAAAATTATGAAAAGATAATAGTTCAGCAAAAGAGGCACAAAAAAACTGAAAAAGAAACACTTTAAAAAAAAACAGAATTAGTTTAATGGTAAAAGAGGCACAAAAATTCATTGAAGAAAAAAACTCCTTAAAAATCAAAATTGACCAAATGGGAAAAAAGATAGAAAAGCTCACTGAAAGAAATAATTCCTTAAAAATTAGAAATGGGCAAGCAGAAACTAATGACTTCACAATACATCAAGAAACAATAAAACAAAGTCAAAAGAGTGAAAAATAGAAGAAAATGTGAAATATTTCATTGGAAAAACTGCTGACCTGGAAAATAGATTGAGGAGAGATAATTTAAGAATTATTAGACTATCTGAAATCCATGATCAGAAAAGGGCTACAAATCATATTTCAACAAATAATCAAGGAAAACTACCTCAATATCTTAGATCCAGAGCATAAAATAAAAATTGAAAGGATCTACAAATTCACCTGAAAGAGATCCTAAAATGCAAACTAACAGCAATACTACAGCCAAATTCCAGAGCTCACTTGTCAAAGAGAAAATAATGTGATCAGTCAAAAAGAAACCATTCAAATATTGTGGATCCACAGTCAGGATCACACAGGATCCAGCAACTTCCACATTAAGGAGTGATGGGCTTAGAATGATATTCCAGAAGGCAAAGAAGCAAGGATTACAACCAAGAATAACCTACCACAAAAAACTGAACATGATCCTTCAGACGCCTTTCAAGTATTCCTGATGAAAAAACCAGAGCTAAAAAATTTGACATCCAAACAGAAGAATCAAGCAAAGCATAAAAAAGTAAACAAAAAAGAGTAATCAGAGGGAATTCAATAGTTAAACTGTTTATGTTCCTAGATGGGCATGGATGTGTATCAGTTATGTTAGGGTGATCTCAAAAAAAATGTACAAGTGAACTGGGAGAAGAGGGAAGGGAGAGGGGGAAAATTTTCTCACATAAAAGAGGCACACAAGGAAGAGCTTATATAGAGAAGGGGGAAATGGGTGTATGGGGGGGGTGGCAAGCAATGCTTGAGCCTCACTCTTACTGGAATTGGTTCAAAAATGGAAGGAGAGAGAGAGAGAGATTTCACTTTCAGGTAGGTATAAAAATCTATCTTACCCGTTAGAGAAATAGAAGGAAAAGGTGATAAGAGATATGAGAGGCGGATAAAAAGGAAGGGCAGATTAAATGTTAGAAGCAAAACAGACTTTTGAGGAGGGACAGAATAAAAAGAGAGAGGATAAATAGAAGAAACTAGTATAGAGGGAAATACAGAGTTATTAATCATAACTGTGAATGGTAATGGCATGAACTCAACCATAAAATAGAAGCAGCGGAATGGATGAGAAACCAGAACCCAACAATATGTTGTATAGAAGAGACACACTTGGAGCAGAAAGACACACACAGAGTTGAAATAAAGGGCTGGAGCAGAATTTATTATGCTTCGGCTGAAGTAAAAAAGGCAAGGGTAGCAATCATTACCTCAGACAAAGTGAAAGCAAAAATAGACCTAATTTAAGAAGATAAATCAGGGAAACGATATTTTGCTAAAAGGTACCACAGACAATGGGCAACTAGGTGGCACAGTGAATAGGGTGCCAGGCCTAGAGTCAGGAAGACCTGAGTTCAAATCAGACCTTAGACACTTACTAGCTGTGGGACCCTGGGCAAATCACTGGACTCTATTTGCCTCTGTTTCCTCAAATGTAAAATGAGCTGGAGAAGGAAGCGGCAAACCACTCCAGTATCTTTGCCAAGAAAACCCAGAAGAGGGTTACAAAGAGTCAGACGCAACTAAAAAACAACTCAACAACAGCAATAGCAACCATAGACAATGAAATAATAGTAAAAAAAAGGTTTAAAGCAAATTTCTCTGATCGAGGCCTCATTTCTCAAGTATATGGGAAATGAGTCAAATCTATAAAAATCAGAGCCACTCCCTAGTTGATAAATGGTCAAAGGATATGAATAGGCAGTTTTCAAATGAAGAAATTAAAGCTATTTGTAATCATATGACAAAAGACTCTAAATCAATATTGATTAGAGAAAGACAAATTAAAACAACTCTGAGGCACCACCTCACATCTATCAGAAATGACAAATGCTTGAGAGGATGAGGAAAAAATAAGCACACTAACAAACTCTTGGTGGAGTAATGAATTGGTCCAACCATTCCAGAGAACAATCTGGAACTATGCCCAAAGAGCTATAAAACTACATACTCTTTACCTAGCAATACCACTACTAAATCTGTGACCCAAAGAGAGCAAAGAAAAAGGCAAAGGACCTATATATACAAAAAGATTTATAGCAACTCTTTTTAGAGGGTAAAGACTTGGAAATCGAGGGGATGCTCATCAGTTGGGGAATGGCTGAAGAAATGGTGGCACATGATTGTGATGGAATATGATTGTGCTATAAGAAATGATGAGAGTGGCTTCAGAAAAGAAACATGGCAAGATCTAGATGAACAGATACAAAGTGAAGTGAGCAGAACTGAGAGATCATTGCACACAGTGATAGTAATGTTATGTGATGATCAACTGTGAAAGATTGGCTACTCTGATCAATGCAATGATCTGAGACAATTCCAAAGAACTCAGGATGAAAAAATACTGTCCACCTCCAGAGAGAGAACTGATGAACTCTGAGCGCAAGTTGAAGTATGATTTTCTCACTTTTTTGTTTTATTTTGTTTTTGGAGATATGTCTAATATGGAAATATGTTTTGCAGGGTTTCTCATGTATAACTGATGTCAAATTGTTTGCCTTCTCAGTGGGTAGGGGAATGGTGGGAGGGAGGGAAAGAATCTGGAATTCAAAATTGAAAAAAAACGTTAAAAGATAATAATTTTTTCAAAAGAAAAAAGAACATAGCATAGGTAGGTCACAGATAATTATTATTCTCTTCTCACAAATGAAGGAACTGAGGATCAGAGTATCCCTAGATGTACAAAGTACTAAATTCTTTATCCTCCAGATACACAGGAGCAGAAAGCATCATCTCCAGCATTTATGGTTTGTGACATTAGACGGAATAACGCCAAATCCTCTACTTAATTAACCCTAGGACTTTCTGGATGGGAGAAAAAAAACAATGACATGTATGCATCAGTTTAAAGGGTGCAAATGGCTTCACACACATCTCTTTGGGGGCTCGTGACTATTCTCTGTGGTAAATACTGCCAATATTATAGTTTCACTACTTTTCAGATGAAGAAATTAAGGCCCATAAAGATTAAGGGATTTTCCCATAGTCATACAACTTATGAGTGTTAGAGGCAGGATAAGAACCAGAGCTTCTTCACTTGAGTTCCAACCCTCTAACCATTATACCACACAGCCTCTCCAATTAATGTCTCTAAAGATACTTTTAATGATTACCTATATGCTCTGTGACAGAGGACTTTAATCAGGGTCTGCAAATTTGCTCTTCTTTTAATATTTTTTATTTCAATATAATGTTTCCTTTGTAATCCTATGTGTTTGATTGTGTGCATTTAAAAACATTCTTCTAAGAAGTGGTCCATAGGCTTCAGCAGACTGCCAAAGAGGTCTGTAGCACAAAGCTTAAGAATTCCTGCTCGAGGAAGGAGGCCTAGGAAATCTGTGTAGAACAGAAGCTAGAGACACCATCACTCCTTTTGGGCACATGAACAAAGCAAAAAGTATTCCCAAAGGGCAGTGAGAAGACTACCCTTGCTGAGGGTCTCATTACCATTTGCCTAGATGCTTGCAAGGTCCTTTTAATGAACCTCTCAGTCTGCAGACTCTTCCCTCTCCAATACATCCTCCATATGGTTGCCATATTGATATTCCTAAAGTGGGGGTCTGACTGCATCATTTTTCTGCTCAAGAGACTTCAATAGCTCCCTACTGCCTTTAGCACAAAATGCAAATTCCTTTGTTCAACATTTGGAGCCCTCCACCTCCTTACTATTTCCCTTCAAGTGCTTTCATTTGAGCCAGACTGGCCTACTTGCTATTCCCTCCATATGGCAGTCACTTCCATGGCTTTGCACAGGCTGTGCCCCACACTGGGAATGCCCTCCTTCCACACTTCCCCCTCTTAGAATTCCTTGTTTCATTCAAAGCCTAGCATAAGGGCTGCCTCCTCCATGAAGCCTTTTCTTATCATCTCTCCCATTAGACTTCGAGGTCCCTAAGAGCAGGGACTGTCTTTTGTTTTCTTTGTATCTTTGGCATTTATCACAGTACCTCGCACATATCAGGCACTTAATAAATGCTGAGCCATAATTCTTTTTTTCCTCCTCCTCCTCCTCCTTCTTCTTCTTCCTGTTATTGAGTCATTTCAGTCATGTCTGACTCTCCATGGCTCCATTTGGGGTTTTCTTGGCAGAAATACAGGTAAGGAAACTGAGGCAAATAGGGTGAAGTGATTTGCCCAGGATCACACAGCTAGTCGGTGTCTGAAGTCAGATTTGAACTCGTGAAGATTAGTCTTCCTGATTCCAGGTCCAGCGTTCTATCCACTGAAGTGCCACCTAGCTGCCCCCTCCCATTAGTACTTTTCTTATATGGCATGATATGATATGATATGATATGATATGATATGATATGATATGATATGATATGATATGATATGATATGATATGATACGATACAATATGATATGATATGATATACGATGTGATATGACATGATATGATATGATATATAAACATGTGATAATACACACACACACATCCAGAGATGTGTGTATATTTCTGTTTCAAGGTCATTTCCTTCAGGGTAATGTCCTATATTCAGAAGCCACTGAGTTTCTGACCCACACAGTGAGTCTCATCAAAACTTCAGTCTTATTCAAGCTCCTTGAAACTTTTTTTTTATTTGAAAGATAAAGTTTTCATGACTTGTAAAAGTCCCAATCCCCTTTTGGAGATAAAAGCCTCTGACTACAGACTCGTTTGAGAGGGTCATTAGCACAGAGGCGCCTAATGGCACTGCCTTTGGGAGGAGGCTTCAAAGTCTTTCACTTCTCAGGATTGAGGGTCATTTGGGACAGGAAGGCAGGCCACTGCTCTGGGTCTGGAGGTACGTTAGCTCTCCCAGGCCTTTCAGGTCCTTACAAAGCACTCACTCACCCAATCTAAATGGGCTTTAACAAAAGAGGCCAATTTTCCTTCCTGCAGCATTATCATGCCCCTTCTTTCCTCCTTGACCATATTCCCTAGCCAAGCCATCTCCGTGTGCTGCAGTCATTTGTACCCAAATGGCTCTTGTGGGGGTATCAGTCCTGCTGATCTGTGTCACTGTCGCTAATGATCAAATGGCAAGATTGGTGTCATGTACCATGCTTCACGCTTGTATTTGAAAGTCCTTTTACTGTTTGATGTCATGCCACACAATGCCAGAGCTAGGAAGGCCCTAAGAACACAGGAGGCAGAATATCAAGTCTGCAAGTGACCTTCAAACACAGAAGAAAACACAATGTCAGAGCTGGGGAAACCTCAGGTCGTAGAATAGAGAATGTAAAGGTGGAGTGACCTTTAGAACATAAAACATGTGTGTTGGGGCTGGGCGGGAGCTTAGGACATTGGGATAATTCGTGTCATAGAAAGAAGAGATTTTAAAGATCATCGAATCCAATCGGACTAATTTATAAAATACATTTATATTCATATGTAGGAGAACCTGGGAGCAGCAGCCATCTCAGGGGAAGCAGGGCACAGGGAGGGCTACAGATCACTTATAACAAAGACTTTGAAAGAGGAGAAAAACGCTTAGCACAGGGCTTGTCCAAGAGTGGAGGTTTAAAAAAAACCAACCTAGTTTACTGAATGAAAAAGAAATTCAGCAAAACCAGCCGAGAAACAACAAAGGATTCTTAGTCGACAATATTCCACGCTCAGTCCTTCGCTTCTGCCAAGAAGAGTGGGGGAGGGGCCGCTTTTCTTCTACTTTCTGTTCAAGCTTCGTCCGTAGAATTTTGCAGTTTTTAATTTTGCTTGCTTCATCATTCAATCACCCACTAGGTCTTGATTAAGGTTCCACTGTGTCATTCTTTCCAGGCACCATGTTCTCCTTCTGTTTATTGTTTTCCTTCTCTGCTCATTTTACTTTGCATCAGTCCATATAAGTCTTCCCATGCTTCTCCACAGGCCCTATAAGCAGCATTTCACACAATAGTCTCTTGCATTCATGAACCATGACTTATTTGGACATTCTGAAAAGAGGCTACTTGGTTTCCAACTCTGTTCAGTTATCCCATTTACAAAAGAGGAAATCAAAGTCAAGACAGGGAAAGCAATTGTCATAGACTTGCTTAAACTCACGTTGGAATGCTCTGGATATAAACCTTCCTCTACTACCCACCACACCCCAGCCACATGCAGAGGCAACTGATTACTATATTGGACAGGGCTCGCCAGCCCTAGGACCCAGTGTTGTGCAGGCTGGGGCTGCCTGCATCTATGTATTTCCTTACCCCTACACTCTTTAGATGCTTCCTAAACAAGTTGATCCTGGAAGCAAACCCCTCTCCCGTCCCCCTGGGATCTTCACTCACATCTCACATACATACGCAAAGCTGCCAGTCATCTGGATTTACCTGGATATCCACAAACGGCTTGGGATTGGCATTCACATGGCACCCACACCACCATGCCCACAAGTCATGCACACAGTCTCGTTGCTACCATAGTGCCATTACTCCAGCCAGTCCTGGTTGACTCACAACCTCATTCCTCTCCCAGCTCTGATGCTCAGTCTCCAGGTTTCTCCACCACGCCACAGCTGCCTTCTCACCCTGGAATTTCCCAGAGCATCTGTGTCCTATTTACCCTGGAACATCCTTTTGGCCACCTTCACCCACCAGAAAGCTCTTTCTGGGACCTCCTTTTTGAAGGGACCCAGGCCAACGACCCTTCATTTCTGTCTTAGTTCTTCATCTGACTCTGCAATTTGCCACCATGACCCAGCACGGGTACCTCCCCTCGACCACTGCCCTCTACTTTTCAGCTACCTTTCATGTTCTGCCTTTCCCCATGAGAATGTTAGTTCCTCAGGGCAGGAGCTGTCTTTCTTTTTGCTTGTATTGTATCCCCAGGACTTGGCACAGTGCCTGGCATACAACAAGTGCTTAATAAATGCTCGCTGACTTGACTGGTCGTATCATAAATAACTGCAAGCACAACCCTAACTCTGGGCCCCTGATGTGGTCTTTTCATATAACATCACCAAGGGCTTGAGAAGTAGGGATGATATGCATACTGCTCTGCTTACCAGCTTTGAAGTATCCTTCATGGTCCAGGGAGTAATCAACAACTCTGTAGAGCTGAGAAGCCTCCTCAATCAAGCACACATGGCTCTTCCCTCACAGGTACCATTAAGATTCTCCGTGTCATGGATCCAGTAAGTGACAAAGGAGTCTCAAATTCAGGGGTTCTTAACCCGGGGTCATGAATTCTTTTTTTTGTTTGTTTGGTTTTTTTTTAATAGTTTGATAACTGTATTTCTACAGAATTGATTTCCTTTGTAACCCTGTGTATTCTGTTTCATGCATTTAAAAACATAATTCAGAGAAGAGTTCATAGGCTTTTCCTATGCCATGCCCACAAACCATGCGCAGACTGGCTGACAAAGGAGTCCAGGACAGAAAAAAAGGCAAAGAGAACCCAAAGCTAAATGTGAAGTTAGTATATTGTCCAACCTCCTTCTCAAAGGGAAGGGAGGAACAAAAAAAAGGAAAGAATCTGTCTTAGGTTACATGGTGCCAAAGCTGGCAGGATCACAGATGCAAAACTAGAAAGGATCTTAGAGGAAATCTCATTTTACAGATGAGGAAAGTGAGGCTCAATGAACTTAGATGATTTTCCCAAGGCAGTAAGCACCAAACTGTGGCCAAGAGAAACATAAGGACTAGTCCAAGGTCACACAGAAAGTTAGTGGGAGAAGAAGTGGGTGTCAGAAATCCCACCAGGACTGTAATCTCCTTGGAGGTAGAGACCACCCTTGAGAAGAGTCAATGTTACATCTCTCTCAGGACCCAGCACAGTGCTTTGCACACAGTAGGTGCTTAGTAAATGTTGATTGTATCAATGAGTGCACTTTATCCTAGTGTTATTATTGCTGCTCATTTTTCTCTACTCATTAATTCAATATCACTAGATCAGGCTGAACACTCTGCTGGGAAATACAGACCATGAATCACACCCTGTATTTCTGATTCTTGTTCTCCATCTTTTGGACAGCCCAAATGGGCATGTTTCCAGAGGCTGCATGTCCACATCTTTCCTTTGACCTGTATCATGCTTCTGAGTGAACAAATCACATGAAACAACACTTGGGCTTTGCATGCCTTAAAGCACCAGATAAATGGTGAATACTGTTATAATTTGATTTAGCATTAGCACAGAAGAAGCAGCAGGGTTTAAGGGAGAGGTGCTCAGGAGTCAGAGAACCTGAGTTCAAATCCTGCCTCAGTCATTCACTGCTTGTGTACCCTTGCACAGTTAATTTCTCTGAACCTCAATTTCCTCATTAAGAAAATAAGAGAGTTGGAGAAGGTGGACCCTGGGGCCCTTTACAGGTTTAAATCAGTGACCTTAGAATTGCTCCTCCGAGATTGCAAACACCCAAAGGGCAAGGACTGGGTCATGTTTCTCTCTCATAGCTACATCGACTAGCACGTGATGCAATCAAGCAACCAATAAGAATGTGTTAAGTTCTTACTGTGTACCACTGTGCTGAGTACTGAAGAGAGGAGGGAAGGGGAGAGAGGAGGAGAGAGAAGGATAGAAGAGGGAAAGAAGTAAGAGGGGAGAGGAAAGGAGAGAAGAGGAGAGAAGAGAGAAGGAAGGAAGGAAGGAAGGAAGGAAGGAAGGAAGGGAGGAAGGAAGGGAGGGAGGGAGGGGATGAGAGGAGAGGAGAAGAGAAGAGAGGAACATGTGTTTGTGCTGAAATAAGTTTTCTTCCATCAGGAAACAACTATGAAATCATTAGACACCCTCAATGTATGGGAGAAGTGAAATTACACTGCAATCATGCTAATCACTCAGGTGAGTTTGAAAGACGAATGTTTGATTGTGAATTGTTCACACATATTGCCCAATCTATATTTAGGTTTTCACTGAGCACATTGATTCTTCTTCAAGTTGTACATTCAAATATGTTCATGCTTAAGCAGAAATCTTTGGATCAATCAGTCCATCACTATATATTTATTAAGCTCCTACTACACAACAAGAAATGTGCATTAGAGATACAAATACAGTGAGACCTCTCCTGTCATCAAGGAGCTCATATATTCAAATGATATTGTTTTTGTTTTTGTTTTTGTAAAAGGTCTTATATATAGGTTTCAGCTTAATGATAGAAGGTAACATGGTGTAATGGGTAGTCAAGGCAGGCAGGCAGGAAGGAAGGAAGGAAGGAAGGAAGGAAGGAAGGAAGGAAGGAAGGAAGGAAAGAATGGAGGGACAGAGGAAGGGAGGAAAGAAGGAAGGAGGGAAGGAGGGAATGTGCATGTATAGGTGTGCATATGTTGATAATTATATTTACATGACTCTCCATTAGAATGTAAACTCCATGAGAGCAAGACTGTTTTTGCCTTTCTTTATATCCTAAGCACTTAGTACAGTGCCTGGCACAGAGGAAGGGCTTAATAAAACTTGTTGACTAATGCCTCTGATTCTAGAATTCTAAAAGCTGTGATGATAAATTTTGAGTAGACCCTTTACTCTAGGACAGGGCTTCTTAAACTTTTTTCACTCAAGACCCCTCAGTGCTTCTTAAACTGTGGGTCTCGACCCACAAATCTAGGACTTCTGCTAAGAATAAAATTTTATCAAATTCATGACATTCTTAACAAATATAAGTAAATAATAGAGCAGGAGCCAGTGCCAGTCTCATTTCACATGCCCTCTCTGGGTTCAAGGTTGTTTTTCTTTTTGTTTTGGGATTTGAGGGTTTTTTTGTTTGGTTTGATGCTTGTTTTCTGGGCACAGGGCTAGGGGTTGGACTAGATCAGGGATTTCAGTGGTAGCTAGAACTTCCAGTGAGTTAACTTCCTCCACCAATGGAGATTTACACCCCCACTGCCACATCTAGTCTTAAAGAGCAGCCTAAGCTTAGTTAGTGAGTGCTTGAGAGTTACACAGCCAGGAGCTGTCAGAGACCAGTCTAGAATGCAGTTCTCTCTGCCTCGGAGGCTCAGTCCCTAACTGCTACTCCTCTTTGTGTCTCTCTCTTTCTGTTATACTGGGAGAACAACCCAATACAGTTCTACGTGTCCAGGGACCAAAGCATAATGGACAATACAACTGAATTGGGGGTAGGATATAAAGACCGGGATTTTAAAAATCTTTTCTAAGAGCTTTCCTCTTCTTCTTCTTCTTCTTCTTCTTCTTCTTCTTCTTCTTCTTCTTCTTCTTCTTCTTCTTCTTCTTCTTCTTCTTCTTCTTCTTCTTCTTCTTCTTCTTCTTCATTCTTCTTCTTCTTCTTCTTCTTCTTCTTCATTCTTCCTCTCCTCCTCCTCCTTCTATTTAAAAATATAAAAACCATTCTTAAATCACTGGCCACACAAAAACAGACAGCCTGCTGGATTCAATCTGAGGGCTATAACCTCTGTCCTAAGATCTTTTCCAGCTCTAACAATCTAAAATTCTGTGTGATTATTTAGATGTCATGGGATATCATATATAGGAGCTGACCATGGATTCAGGAGAACCTATGTGCAAGCCCTACCTCTGACTGACAGTAAAGATTATAATGATATCTACAAATACTGTCTCATTTGAACCTCACAAAAACCCTGAGAGGGAAACAATTATTATCTAGAAGGTAATGGGGAGGTACCTAGTATTATCTCCATCTTACAGAGGGGGAAACTGAGGCATAGAGAGGTTAAGTGAATTGCAAAAGGTCAGATTAAATGTCAGAGGCAGGATTTGAACTCAGATCTTCCTGGCTACAGATCTAGTGCTCTCTTCGCTGTGGGAAGCCTGGGCAAGTCACAACCTCTCTGTTCACTTACATGAGTCTCTAAGACTAAATTGTAGTGAAGGTGTCAATCTGTGCTTTCTTTACCAGGCACTACCTACTCCAATGAAACCACAGATCCAAATTTTAAAAGTTTTTAAATAAAGACTTACTTTTTAAAATTAATTTCATTTTTAAAAAATATGATACTTTTAAATTTTTAATCAAAAAAATTAAATTTTTAAAGTTGTGCTTTAAAGTCAGAATAGAAACCACAATGACGATGACAAAATCACCATGCACCTCACTTATCTATGCCCATAAATACGTGTGATCACCCTTACATCTGAGTTTCATCGCCCTTTGGCTCTCTTTCTCCTAAACTCTTATTCTAGTTAGTATTAGAGGTAATGGTATCTCTGTCTTCTCCCTCTCATTGGACTAAGTTGTAAGGAAAATGACAAAGACAGAAAATGGCCCTGGTTTGCCATGTGTTTGCCACCAGACATATGTCCATCACCCATGACAGCAGTGAATGACTGGCATTCTAAACCAGTGTGCTCTGTAAGTCTTAGTGCAATTTTAAGCCCAAAGAGCACTAAGACTTTTGGGACAACCTGTGCTCCAGAAGCTCAGTGAGGAAGAGGAAAAATCACTCCTAAGAAGATGAAACTGGGAAGAGAGGTAGGAGGCAGGGATTACAGCTGGGAGCACAAGGAAACATGCCTTCTCTAAGATCTCAGTTCCATCTCCCACCTCATTGACTTTGCACAAACTTCCTTCCTCGGCTGGAATGTTCTTTTCCTCACCTCTGGCTCTTGGACAACGCCCCCCCCAAGATCCCTTCAAGACTCAGCTCTGTGCCAACTCCTATGTGAACACCTTCCTGATGCCCTCAGTGATTAGCAGTTTCTCCTACCCTGGAATTTCTGTATTCACTTAGCTGTGTCTGTGCTGTATCCCTCCAGAAGAATGTTAGCCTCTCTAGGGAAGTTTGGGGTTTTGTTTGTGTCTTTTTTTATTTTATTTATTTATTTTTTTTTATTTTTATTTTTTTATTTATTTTATTTTTTTATTTTTTATTTTATTTTTTATTTTATTTTATTATTTATTTTATTTTATTTATTTATTTTATTTTTAATTTATGGAATAAAAGAAGCATTTCCATAACATAGTAAAATAAAAAAATGATTGCACACGAAACTGCAACTCTACCATGCACAACTTACTGTTCCTTTCAAATATACAACCAAATTATCATGTAAATTTCTTTTCTTCTTCCCTCCCTCCCCCCATCCTAGAGATGTCTACCATTAGACACAAATAGGTGTGTGTATATATATTAATATGTATATATAATATATATACAACATATATACACATAAATATATATAATACATGCACACACACACGTACACATATACACATACACATATATGAGCAAAATTATTCTATACATACTTCTATTTATCAGTTCTTTCTCTGGATGCAGAGTCTTATATGTCCTTTATAGTTAATTTGGGTATTTATAATAGTCAAAATAACCTATTCATTCAAAATCGTTCTTAAAACAATATTGTTGTTTGTGTCTTTTTCCCTCAGAATCCAACCTGATGCCTTGCAAATAATCAGTGCTTAATAATTATATGTTGGATTCAATTGAGTTAGCTTAAACTGAATGAAGAAAACAACTAAAACAATAACTCTTATTTCCATAGAACCGTAAGATCCCAAAGGCTTTCCTCACAGGAACCGAAGGAGGCAGATGGCAGAACACTTATTAAACCCATTTTACAAGTGAGGAAGGGAAATTGCTCACTCGAGATCAATACCTGGCAGAATTAAACACAGCTCTCCTTCAAAATCCAGGTGGGTGGGGTTGGGTTTTCCTCATCTAATGCTTCCTCCTTTACACCTGCCAGGTGTAAAGATCAGGAACAACTTGAGCACAGGATTGCCTTTTCCCTTTTTCTGCATTCCCAGTGCTTAGCTCAGTGCTTGGCACGTAGTGGGTGCTAATAAATGTTTATTGACTGATTCACTGACAATATCAAATTGGAAATGAAGTGGGTAAAAAGTAGGGAGGGAGTGGTGTTTGGCTCTTCTCTAAAGGTAGCTTATGTTAGGAAAAGTTATTTTAATGTGTTCCACATGAATCCAGGAATTTGTCATACTTCGTGTCCAGATAAATGGTCTGTATCCATGCAATGAGGAATGGAAAATATGCATTTTTTTTCAGAAAGCTACATTGAGAAAAATGTTACCATATGGTAATGATTTCCACAATATTCCTCCATTCTGGAAAAAAGGGGGAGGAAGGGAGGGAGGGAGAGCCACCTCCAGCCTCTGAGAGATAGAGATCACCTGAATCTCTTGGGGAATACTTTTAGGCTTGTGTAATGTTTAGGGGTGTAGGATGTGCTCGGAGAAGACTCATACTTGCCTCTAATGTGAGGGCTGCTCATCCGCCTTGGGTATCCACCTGATTCACCCAACTCTCCCCTGTAGCTCCAAGAAATTGTAGCATGGGCAGCAGCCAAGGCCACTGCTCATGTAAAAACTGACTGAAATTTTCCAAGTTATATGGCAAGAAGAGGTTATCCCCTGGGAGTTCAAGATCACCTTCATTGTCCATCTCCATAAAGTTAAAGGAAATAGGTTGTCCTGTGACAATCACAGGGGGGGTCTCTCTCAGTCATGTCTGGCAAGATGTTTGCGGAGTCCTCCTTAACAGGCTGATTCTTCATCTGGAAGGTGGTCATCTGCCTGAAAGTCAGCGGAGCTTCAGAAAGGGCCAAGGAATGGTCGATGTGGTGTTTGCTGCCTGACAACTCCAAGAGAAATGCCAGGAGCAAAGCAGAGGTCTGGACACATTTGCAGATCTGCCAAGGCCCTTGATACTACCAGTCATGAGGGCTTATGTAAAATTATGGCAATATTTAGTTGCCTGGAGAAGTTCATCAGCGTTGTTCATCAATTTCACGGCGGTATGTTTGCCCAGGTTCTGGACAGTGGACGATGCCCTCATGCTTTGCTAGTCACTTTGGAGTGAAGCAGGGCTGTGTGCTTGCCCCCATGCTTTTTAGCATGATGTTTTCAGCCATGTTGTCAGAAGCCTTCAATGAAGATGAACATGGAATCAAGAAGAGCTACCGTACTGAAAAGAAAATTATTTAACTTGAAAAACTACAAGCCAAGACTAACGTGGAGGGAGCGCTGATGCATGACTTTTTCCTCACAGGTGATTGTGCATTCAAAGTAGCCTCTGAGGCTGAGACGCAGCAAAGTATGGATTGATTCTCTGCTGCTTGTGCTAATTTTGGTCTGACAATCAACACCAAGAAAACACAGTTTCTCCACCAGCCAGTACCACACCATCTATATGTGGAACCATCAGTTACAGCAAACAGAAACTTTTAATGCATGGATAAGTTCACTTACCTGTGCAGTATACTTTCTAGGGATGTACACATAGATGATAAGGTTGACATGTGCATTGCCACAGTTAGCTCAGTGTTTGGGAAGCTGTGAAGGAAGGTGTGGGACAGAAGAGGTATTAGGTTGCCTACCAAACTGACTGTCTACAGAGCAGTTGTGCTGACCTCCTTGTTGTATGCCTGTGAAACCTGGAAAGTATACCAGCTCCATGCCAAGAAACTGAATCACTTCCATCCAAATTGTCTTAGGAAGATTCTGGAGATCACCTGGCAGGAGAAGGTACCAGACACTGAGTACTTTCTCTAGCTAAACTGCCAAGCATTCAAACTCTACTGCAGAGAGCACAGCTCTAATGGACTGGCCACATTGTTCAAATGCCAAACATGTTTGCCTAAAAAACTATTTTATGGAGAACTCACACAAGGCAAACACTCACCCAGAAGTCAGAAGAATTGATACAAGGACACTCCCAAGGACTCTCTGGAGAGCTCTGGAATCAATTGAGAGACATGGGAGACACTGGCCCAGGACCTCCGAGCATAGCACGACCTCTCAAAAAAGGCTCTGTGCTCTATGAGCAAAGCAAGATTGCAGTAGCTCAAAAGAAACGTGAAATATGCAAACTCAGAGACATCTCCGCTCCAAATGTGAATTCACACAGACTATCTGCGCCCAACCTGTGGCACAGCGTTCTGAGCTCATGCTGGTATGATCAGCCACACCAGGACACCCTGTATCTTGATTCCAATATAATGATGTTGTCTTGGTCCTCTGAGAATGAAAGACAACAAACCAATGCTTAGGCTGTGTGTTAGCGGAACAGCAAGATGGAATTCTGCACATCAAAAGCAACTGTTCACTTGTCACTAGAAGAAGCCCTTAGCCAGAATCAAAAGGTGGTAGCATCATCTCCCCAATGGTGTTGTTCCAGTTGGCAATAAAATGACCCTGTTAAAACTCATGGTCAGTAGAGACATCCCTGCTGACCAATGATAACCACAGTAAGAGCTCACACTCACGTAAAACATCCTCATGGCCTCCCTCAGACCAGCTAGGTGGGGCCAGGATCATTTTACAGATGAGAAAAGTGAAGGCCAGAGAGGTGAGAAGGTCAAACAACTGATTGTTCTCACCCTAAGGAAGTCAGGTCAGCAGAGCTGTGGGGCCAGGATGACCAAAGCTGCTGCTGATAGTGCCAGGAAGGTTTCCTCCAGTCTCTCTCCCCCTGGGGCTGAGGATGGGCAGCAGATTAAGATGGGGAGAAAGAATGTAGGTGGTTGGCCCATTCTCCTGCTCTTATAGAGATGATTGTTGTGAAAAGATGGTAAGAGGGACAGACAGAGAAGGAGGGAGGGAGGGAGAAAAATAAAGGGGAAGGGGGAAAGAGAAAGAGAGAGAGAGGATGGAGAGAGAAAAGAAATAGAATGGAGGGAGAGAAAGAGAGATAAGGAGGAGGGAGGGAGTCAGGCAGAGAGGGGAGAGGGAAGGAAGGGGGGGGGGGGGGGGGGGGGGGGGGGGAGGGGGGGAGGGAGGAGACTTCACAGCAGAATGGTATTGCTCCAAGGATCGGGCTGGGTGTGGTGATATGTCTATAGTCATCACTGCTCCTGGGGAGGATGAGGCTGGTGGGTCACTTGAGCACAGTAGTTGTGAGCTCTGGAGGGCTAAAGTCAATCCCTTGGGGAGGGGAGGAGAGAGGATTTACAAAAACAAAAATAACAAAAAATGAGACAAAGTTCTAATAGACATAGGCTCTGTGTCAATAGAGGAAGTGCTCCCACCAATGGGCTCTATCAATGGAAGCCTCAAGTCCTTTTAAGTATCAAGTAGAAGAAGGCATGCCCTAACACTTGAAGTCTTCCTTGAGTGGAATGGGCTATCTCTGATGGGTTTCCCTTTCATTCACAGTGAAAGCTACCTACTTATCCAGATCCTTGTTCAGTGATGGGTCCAAAGAAGTGACCTCCAAGATCCCTTCCAGCTCTGAGATTCACAGATGCTGTAACACAGAAGGGTTCGAGAGAAATGACTTCATGTTCCAAGGTCAACAAAAGTTGGGTCCTTGATGACTTTCTCCTCGTCTCCCTGGTGTGTCTATATGTGAGCTCAGGGACTTAGAAAGAATGGTCCCTTCCTCAAGGAGTTTATACTCTAGTAGAGAACATAAGAAAATCAACCATCCAGTCAATCAACAAACATTTATTAAGAGCTTGACTGTTTGCCTGGCACTGAGCCTTCCTAGAGAGAGCTAAACAAAGAAGACATCCCCCAGTAGAATGGTCAGATGAGAACTATTTGTTCCAATGGCCATGAAGGTGGCTGAAGCAGGCACTGCAGAGCACTTAGAACTTGGTCAGACATTGAAAACACCAAGGTCATCCACTGCATCCTGGGCCATGGCCAGTCCTTTTGATTTTTGTCTTACCACTCGACTTTGATGACTCTGGAAAAGAGAGTGAAGTTGATGACTTTGTGTGGCACTGCCTCACTTCAATTTATGTGCAAGTCAAAAGACATCAACCCTCGGTGTCATTAGTTCTCCTCAAAAATGAACGAACAACAGAATGGGAGCTCATGAGACCCTCAGACTAGCAAGTCTCAGTCAGAGCCAGGACGTCAAGCCAGACCATCTGATTCCACAGCTCACAATGCTATGAAGGAGCCTCTGCCTAGCTCTGCTCTAGGCCTTATCTATGACATAGAGATATTCAAAGGCATGGCTTTAGCCCACAAGGAGATTTCATTTAGGATGAAAAGAAAAATCTTGTACACAAAATCATGGAATGACATGGGTCAGTGTGGAATCAGAGTCTCAATCATAGGCACAGGTAGTACAGTGCTGAGTCACTGATATTATGGGAATAAAGAGACAGAAGAGATGAAGGAGGGCTGGATTCAGCAGAGGAATCTACTTGGAAAACCTCAGTCAGTCAGTCAGTCAATGAACATTTTTAAGTGTCTACTATGTGTGGGCCCTATGTGAATTACTGGGATACAAAGAAAGGTAGAAGACAGTCCTTGCCCTCAAGGAGCTCACAGTCTAATGGGGACAACAACATGCAAACAATTATATACAAACAAATGATTTAAAGGATAAATAAGATATGATCAACATGTTGAGGTCTAGGGGTACTGGGAACCCTGAAATTCAAGGGCAAATAGCATGAATCTGCCTTGAAAGAATTCAACTCAAGCCTTCTTTCAGTCAGAGACAAGGTTTATTAAAACACAGGTTGCGATAGGCAAGATTCCTAGTGAGTCTGCACTATTGGTCAGATTTTAAGAATCTGAGTAATTTAATGGGGGCGAGGAAGAAGTGGGGCTTGGGTTTTATCTGAAAGTATAATATAGGACTGGATTGGGATAGTCTAGGGCACAGGGAACATTCAGGATGGTGAGGGGGGAGAGTCACTGGAGTGATTGACTAAAAGCCAAGAGACCTGAGAGAAGACCCCAACTTACCCTTACCCCTTACTAGCTACATCAGGCTGTTGGTAACAGACACCCCTCCTCTCACCACTTCACTTGCCTCATTTGTAAAACAGAGATGATAATACCAGCATAGACCTATTGATAGAGTCAAATGAGATGATGGATATAAACACATTGGAGTAGGACCATGATTCCCCCTTTTCCCCACACCAGGGATTAATTTTCCCTAAAAGGCAACAAAGCTGACCCCCTGACCTGATTGGCCTCTGCCTTCCTTGATGTAGTTTCCTGGTCGCCATGAAAAGTCCCACCCATATGGAGTCAGGGCGTCCTTCATCTTGGATTATGTCCAAGGCTGCACCTATATTGTCACTGTGTCAAGGCAAAGCAAACCTCCTTTTGTTAACTGTTTAATGGCTTATTATGTATGCCTCATTTCATCCTCAAATCAAACCTGAACTAATAGGGTGCTGGAGTTAACCTGCTCTCCCACAAGAAGCATTTTGTAGATTAGAATCTCTCTATAGAGAGAATTTAGAACTCAAAATTGAAAAAAAAAAAGTTAAAAATTGTTTTCACATGTAATTGGAAAAAAAATATTTTTTTTGAAAAATCGTCACAACCTCCTTATCCAGACAAATGCTATTCTTTCTCGTGCTTTGATGATGACAGTCTTGCCTGGGCCCTATTTACTGCATAGCACTCCAGGCTTAGGTGTGGTAGCTCATGTCTTCCCCAACTTGATTTGAAGTTCTGAGCCACACTCAGAATAGAAATTTGCTTTTATCCATGATTCAATTCTATTCACCTTACTGATTCAAGGGAAGGAGTGTGTTGGGTGATGGAAAAATACCAGACTGGGTGTCTAAAATAAGTTAAATAAAGCATTTATTAAGCATTTACTGTGTGCTAGGCACTATGCTTAGCCTAGGAAGACAAATATAAGGAGAAAGGAAAGCCACTCCCTGACCTCAAGGAGATTACATTCTAAAAGGGAACAACAACATTGAAAAAGGAGGGAAGGGTTGGGGTGGGGAAAGGAGGGCTCTGAGGCCACCCCCCCCAGGAGAAGTACTCTGGAGGGTCTGGGGTTGAGCCATGGCTGGGTGGATGATGCTTCCTCAAATGGAGATTCCAGGGAGAAATTGAGCAGTCAGAAGAGCATTGGAGACATTCCCAGGATGAGAAGGTCACTGGGATGGAGGGAGAGAAGCAGATGAGGAACCAAGGGCTGAGCCACATTGCACACCTGGTTTCTAGTCCCAGCTCCACCATATTCTGGTTCCAAGACCTTTTGCCAGTCATTTCTCCTGGGCTTCAGGGAAGGCTTCCCAGAAGAGGTGTCACCTCAGCAGAACCCTGATGGAAGAGAAGGATTTTGAAAGGCAAAGATGAAGAGGGAGGGAATTCCAGAGTGAGGTACAGCCTGGGAAAATGCATTGAGGTGGGAGATGGCATCTCCAGGTTGACGAACGACTGAGTAGGGCAGTTTGACTGGAGTTTAGTGTGTATGAGGGGGTGCTATATGAAATAAGGCTAGAAAGGTGGGATAGAAACTAACTGTGTAGGGCCAGGTTATGCTAGCACCCCAGGAACATAAAATAGAGAAGATCAGAGCAGGGAGGGATCTTGGAACATAGAACAGAGAAGGTAAGAGCTGGGAAGGACCTGGGAA
>NW_020950758.1:799592-801500 GCF_900497805.2 Vombatus ursinus | reverse complement strand
TCAGAGCTGGGAAAGACCTTGGAACATAGAACAGAGAAGGTCAGAGCTGGGAGGGACGTTAGTATATAGAGCATGGAATGTCAGAGCTAGAAGTAAATTGAGGCCCAGGAAAGTTCACTACTATCTAAAGACTATAAAGCCAGAGTTGGTTTCAGTTGGAACTTTGAGATCACTTTAAGGCAAACTCTTTTACAGATGAGGACACTGGGGCCTGGGAGGGCATGTGACCTGCTAAAGTGGTAGAGCTGGTGAGTGTTGGGACCCCAAGTAGGACCCAGGCTTCCTAAATCCCAGTCTGGCACTCTCTCCACCTTTCCCCACATTCATTTCTCCTGATATGGTAAGAGGAGGAGACTTGGGGCGTGAATGAATAGGGAGTTTCTACTTGAGTGTGGCCACAGAGAAGCCACACACACTCGCTCATGCAGACATGTGCACACACAAACATGTGTACGCAATTCACACACACACACACACACACACACACACACAACCACACAGTCTTATCCGTGACCGCTGCTTGCTGTCAGTAGAAGCTACTCCTTGCTCTCCAGGTGAACCAACCCAAAGTCAGCCTGCCCCGTTCGGATGGATTGTGATTTCACTTGTGTTTTGCACATCAAAGGGGGATGGTGGAGTCCCCGGCCAGGGCAGGGCCTGTTTCTCCACCTCCTCTCCATGGTTCTTTCCTCCGGACATCCTGTCCCGTGCTGGAAGAGGGAATCGCCCTGCCCGACTGTTGACAATTTTTTTCCAACCTAAATGGCTAATGACTTTAACACATCCCGTTTTCAGCTCAAGTTGAGGCTGTCGGAATGACTCATGCTTCCTTCATATAGAAGTTCCAGCCGTATTTCAAAGGGAATTGAACTGTGGAAGGCATTTAGCTGCTGGGAAGGAGAAGGGGTCATTCTTCCTCTGAGGTTTTCAGCAAAGCTGTGTGTGACCAAGGCAAGGATTCCAGCCAAGAAGGTGGGTCTGGCCACCTTCAGGAGCAGCCTCGCTGCAGGCTTGGGCCTGCCAAAGGTCAAGCCCACCTCAGTGCTTGAAAAGGCCTCAACAACAAACAGGGAGTTGGTCTTCCACGGTTCCGTAACAATCTAAACGGGCCAACGGAAAAAAGTCCACCGCCGCCGAGTGGCAAGAGCCCATCACCAGGCAGCAGGAAAACTGAGTTCTAAGCTCCCCCCACTGTCCTTACCAAATGATGTGGCCTTAGGAATCTGTCAGTCAGTCATCAAGCCTTCCTTCAGTACCTGCTGGGTGCCAGGTTCTGAGCTCAGTGAAGGGGTAAGAGTACAAAAAACAGAGCACTCTCTACTCTGGCCTGACCAGCCTGTTGAAGGGGGAAAGTACTTAGCTAGGAGACTCAAGACTTATTCGGTTCACAGTCCTCTGGATGAATCACTTCATCAGTTTCCTCACCTGTAAAATGGGTGTGCCCACTTCATGTTGTAGATTAAATGAGGTGATGAAAGAAAACAGATTACCAGTGGAAGTAACATAGGAACAAAGTAACACTTCTGAAGTCAGCCCGCTCATCCACGGGCATTTATTAAGCACTGAAAATGTGCCAGGTGGTACAACAGATAGAGTGCTAAACTTGAAGTCAGGAAGCTCTGAGTTCAAATCCAGGCTCAGACACTTACTAGTTGCTCCTGAAACTCCAACCCACCTCCCTGCTTTTCGCCAGGTGGTCACAAAGTTCTCCAGTTCCCGGGATGCTGCTTGGATACGCTGGCTCAAGAGAGCCCATGCAGCAGTGGAGAGGGTGCTAGAGGGCCCTGCCAAGATGCCATGAACCCCTTCCCTTCTTCCTGCTTGGCATTGAGTGATTAATGGTCATACACTGCCCCCTTCCCCTCAGCCAGTAACGCAGAGGCTGGTCATTCATGCCTCCTTACCTAC
>NW_020950758.1:785311-799582 GCF_900497805.2 Vombatus ursinus | reverse complement strand
GTTGTGAGGATCAAATAAGATGTGAATTGTAAAGTGCTTAGCATGGTGACGGGCACATAGTAAGCACTACATAAATGTCAGGTGTTGTTTTTATATTCCTGGTAGTGATGCCTCTCTTAATGGAGCCCAAGGCTGCATTAGCATTGTGGGGAGTTGAGTCACAATAAGAGTTCTTTAAACCTCTCCCCCAGATCTTTTTCAGTACAACTTCTAATCTAACCAGGCCAAATAAATTAGGATAGGCAGAAAGAAAATCAGGCACCTGCCCCAGAAATTAGGTTATTTTTCTTCTTTGTGAATGCTCTTCCTTCCCCCACTCTCCCCAGGACATTCTGCAGGCCTCTCCACAAGGCCTGGAACATTTTCATGGCCTTGGGCAAGACACTTAACCTCTGCCTGCCTCAGGGTCCTCATCTGAAATACGAGTGTACTAACGGCATCTGCCTCCTAGGGTTGTTGTGAGGACCCTACGAGATAACATTTGTAAAGAGCTTTGCAGACCTTAAATCACCATCTAAATGTTAGCTATTGTTAGTGGTAATTATCCCACCCCCAGCACTTAGGTGCCTATGGGCATGTCACTACAGTGATGTCAGACTCAAACAGAAATGGATCCCTACAGGCCACAAGCTTCGAAAAGCACAGATTACTGTTACCTACATTGAATTGAACATCTCCCAGTTACATTTCAGTCTGGTTCAGGCCTCACTTGGCCGTTTTGCTGACTGCTCCCTGCCATCATAGGCATAAGACACCTCCCACCTACGGGTTCTGTTCCGGCCTTCGTAGCCCCAGGTTCTAGCTCAATGTCTGGAACACAGCAGACACTTAATAAATGCTTGCTGGATGAATGAAAACGCTCCAAGCCTCAGTTTCCTCATCTATAGAATGAGGCTGATATTAGCACCTGCCTCGCCAGGCTGTTGTGACAATAAAATGAGAGCTTCATGACAAGGGCTTTGTACGTCTCAAACTGACATAAATATGAGCTAATTTGCTGGCCTCTGAATTCCTTTCTAATACAGAGATCACACAATTTCATAACTGCAAAGTACTAGGCTAATGAGATTTGTTATTATGATGATAATAAGAGTTATATAGAAATATATTCTATTATGATATTTTTATTATAAGGTGAATGTATTTTATTAGGAATTTATCAAAAATGGCAGGACAGAAGCAGCCACCCAGCTGAGCTCTCCCAACATTCCCCTCCAAACAACTTTAAAATGGCACCTCAAATCTAATCCTGGAGTGGCAGAGCCAACAAAGGTCAGGGGGAGACATTTTTCCAGCCCAAGACAACTTAGAAGGTTAGCAGTAGAGGCCTGTGACACTGGGCCTGAGCTGGCACTGGGCACAGCAACTGGCACTGTTTAGTGACTTCTTTGCCTATACGCAGTTCTGGATCACAATCCCAGGGCAGAGAGGAACGTTGGTGCATAGGGACCCAGGGGCCTTGGGTAAAGACCAGAGTGCAGAGCAGGAGAGCGGTGACTACATGTCTCCCCAAATCACACCAACTTGGAAACACCAAAAACTTGCAGACCCCTAGACCTCACTCTGAAAACAGTAGCACTAAAATGCCTAAGCTTGAGACAGTCCACCCCCTACACCCATCCCCAGGCAAGCAGAGCCCAACTTTAACCTGTAAAATGGAAGCAGACAACAGAATGGATTAGAAACCAGAATCCAACAATATGTTGTTTACAAAAAACACATTAGAAACAGAAAGACACAGACAGAGTTAAAATAAAGGGCTGAAGCAGGATATCTTGTGCTTCAGCTGAGGTTTAAAAAAAAGGGAGGTGTAACAATCAGGTTCTCAAACAAGACAAAAGCAGTAAAATCACATTTTGCTAAAAGGTACCATAGATAATGAAGTAATATCAAAAAATTTTATAGCGAGTTTCTCTGATAAAGGCTTCATTTCTCAAATATATAGGGAACTGAGTCAATTTAATGAAAACGAGAGCCACTTCCCAATTGATAAGCAGTCAAAAGATATGAACAGGCAGGTTTCGGAAAAAGAAATCAGATATCTATAGTCATGTGAAAAAATGTTCTAAATCACTATTGATTAGAGAATGCTAATTAAAAGAACTCTGAGGTACCACCTCAGGCCTATCAGAAATGACAAACGCTGGAGGGGATGAGGGAAAGTAGGCACATTAAAGAATTGTTGATGGAATAGTGAAGTGATCTAACCATTCTGGAGAACAATTTGGAACTATGTCCAAAAGACTATAAATCTGTGCATACCCTCTGACCCAGCAATACCACTACTAGGGCTATATCCCAAAGAGATCATAAAGGATGGAAAAAAACTATATGTATCAAAATATTATTAATTGATTTTGTTGATTGATTAATTGATACTTAGCAGCTCTTCTGTGGTTGCAAAGAACTAATAATTGAGGGGATGCTCATCAGTTGAGGAACGACTGAAAAAGTTGTGGTGTGTGATTGTGATGGAATACTGTTGTGCTATAAAAAATAATGAGGGAGGTTTCCAGGGCCAAGATGGCAGAGAGAGGCAGGAACTCTGCAGAGGACTCCCAAATTCCCCTCCAAACAACCTTGAAAAGTACCTCAGGACCAATATAGGAGTTAGGAAGCACTTACCAACCCAAGACAATTTGGAGGTTCAGCAGAAAAAGTGTCTCACTGGGGTGGGAGAGGAGCATGGTAGACAAGCAGAAGCAGCAGGCTGGGGGTCTGCAGTCAGGACCCAAGCCCAGGGCAAACCACCAGCAAGTGGTGTCAGTTTTTTGTTTACCTTTTTAAGTTTCTCTTGAGCCTTGTATTTGAAGATCAAATTTTTTGTCTTTTAATCTCTGGTCTTTTAATTAGGAATGTTTGAAAGTCTTCTATTTATTTTATTAAATATGCATTCCCTATCCCCACCCCCACACTGTCAGTTTAAACCAGAGTCCCAAGGCAAGCCAGCAGCCAGTGCAGACCAAAAGTACAGTGAGACCCCATCCCCGTGCAGGCTACCAGATAATCCCCACCCCCATTGCTGGCCAACAATAGGACCCTACCCCAGCATGCCAATAGTAAGACTCTGTTCCTAGGGCAAGCCAACAGCAAGACCTCACCCCCAGGACAAACCTACAGGGAGGCCCTGCCCACAGTACAAGACAGCAGAGAGGCATCCCCTCCTCCAGTGCAAGCCAGTAGCTAGGTCCTGAGCCTCTGCAAAAAATCTTGGGCTAGTGCAGGAGCAGAGCCCAACTCTTATATAAAAATACAAAGTCATAAAATAAGTGGGAAAAAAGGAGCCAAAGAAAAAACAACCTGACCATAGAAAATTGCTGTGGTGAAAGGGAGGATAAAGACACAAACTTAGAAGAGGACAACATTGTCAAAATGGCTACATGCAAAGCCTCGAAGAAAAAGTGTAAGTTGGTCTCAGGCCCAAAAAGAACTCCTAGAAAAGCTCAAAAAAGATTTTGAAAAGCAAGCAAGTGAAGCAGAAGAAAAATTGGGAAAAGAAATGCAAGTAACGCAAGAGAATCATGAAAAAAAGAATCAATGGATTGGTAAAAGTAACACAAAAAAATAGAAAGAGCTATACAAAAATTCACCAAAGAAAACAACTTTAAAAATAGAATTGGCCAAATGGAAAAAGAAGTATAAAAATTCACTGAAGAAAACAACTCCTTAAAAAGTAGAACTGGCCAAATAGAAAAGGAGAGACAAAAGCTAGCTGAAGAAAAGAATTCCTTAAAAATTAAAATTGAGCAAGTGGAAGCCAATGATTTCATGAGACTTCAAGAAATAATCAAACAAAATCAAAATAATGAAAAAAAATGTAAAATTTCTCATTGGAAGAACAACTGCCTTGAAAAAATAGATCCAGTAGAGATATTTTAAGAATTATTGGATGGACTACTTGAAAGCCATGATTTAAAAAAAGAGCCTGGTTGTCACATTTCAAGAAATTATTGGGGCAACTAGGTGACACAGTGGATAGAGCACCAGCCCTGAAGGCAGGAGAACCTGAGTTCAAATCCGGCCACATACCAAACACTTGACACTTACTAGCTGTGTGACCCTGGGCAAGTCACTTAAACCCAAATTTAAAAAAAAGAAAAGAAAAGTAATTATCAAGGAAAACTGCCCTGAAATCCTAGAACCAGAGGGCAAAATAGAAATTGAAATAATCCACTTATCACCACCTGAAAGAGATCCAAAAATGAAAATTCCCAGGAATATCACAGCTAAATTCCAGAGCTCCCAGGCCAAGAAGAAAATACTGCAAGCAGCCAGAAAGAAACAATTCAAATATCATGGAACCACAGTCAAGATTACATAGGATTTAGCGCTTCTACATTAAAGAACTGGAAAGCTTAGAATATGCTATTCTGAAAGGCAAAGAAGCTAGGATCACAACCAAGAATCATCACCCACCAAAAAGGAGTATAATCCATGGAGGGATAGGGACCACAGGGAATGGATATTTAATAAAATAGAGGAGTTTCAAACATTCCTAATTAAAAGACCAGAGGTGAACAAAAAATTTGATCTTCAAATACAAGACTTAAAAAGGTAAACAAAAAACAAGAAAGAGAAAATGTAAGAGATTCAATAAGGTCCAACTGTTTATATTCTTACAAGGCAATATGATATTTGTTAACTCTTAAGAACTTTATCACTCTGAGGGCAATTAGAAGTAGTATACGTAGAACATGCAAATGTGAGTTGACTATGATGGGATGATATCCAAATAAATAAATAATAAGGGATGAGAAAGAAGATTATCCTGGGAGAAGAGAGGAGAGATAGAATGGGGGTAAATTACCACATAAAAGAAGCACAAAAGAGCTACTACAGTGGGGAGGAAGGTGGGGAGAAGGAGTTGGTGGGTAACATTTGAACCTCATCAGAATTGGCTCAGAGAGGGAATAATATACACACACAATTGGATATAAAGATCTCTCTTATACTTCAGGGAAGTAAAAAGGGATGAAGATAGGAGAAGGAGGGCACTGATAGAAGGGAGGGCAGATTGGGGGAAGGGCTGGTTAGAAATAAAGCATTTGTAAGGAGGGACAGGGTAAAAGGAGAGAGAGAGAGAGAGAGAGAGAGAGAGAAGGAGAAAATAAGATGGAGGTAAATACACAATTAGTTTTTATATATATACATGCAAATATAAATGTGGTGACCTCACCCATAAAATGGAAGCAGATAGAAGAATGGATTAAGGACCAGAATCCTACAATGTGCTATTTACAAGAAACATATTTGAAGCACAGAGACACACAAAGAGGAAAGGACTGTAGCAGAATCCATTATGCTTCAGCTGAAGTAAAAAAGAAAAAAAAAAAGCAGGGGTAACCACCATGATCGCAGGAAAAGCAAAAACAAAAATAGATCTAATTAAAAGAGATAAGGAAGGAAACTATATCTTGCTAAAAAGTACCATAGACAACGAAGTAATATCAATACTAAACAGATACGCATCAAATTGTACAGAATCTAAATTTTTAAAGAAGTTAAATAAGTTAAAGGAGGAAATGGACCATAAAACTATACTAGTGGAGGCCCTCAATTTTCCCTTCTATGAACTAGATAAATCTAACCAAAAAAATTAGGAAGAGAGACATTAAGGAGGTGAATAGAATTATTGAAAAGTTAGGGTAGAACTCTGGAGAAAATTGAATGGGAATAGAAATAAATATACTTTTTTCTCAGCAATACATGGTACCTACACAAAAATTGACTATGTATTTGAGCATAGAAACCTCACCAAGAATGCAAAAAAAGCAGAAATATTAAATGCATTCTTTTCAGATCATAATATAATAAAATTATATTTAATAAAGGGCAATGAAAGGAGAGATTAAGAATTAATTGGATGGAGATGTGGGAAAATTGGAACACTAATGCATTATTGGTGGAGTTGTGAAATGATCCAGCCATTCTGGAGAACAATTTGGAACTATGCCTAAAGGACTATAAAAATGTGCATAATCTTTGATCTAGCAATACCACTACTAGGTCTGTATCCCAAAGAGATCATAAAAAAGGGGAAAGAACCCACATGTACAAAAGTATTTATAGCAGCTCTTTTTGTGGTAGCTAAGAATTGGAAATTGAGGGGATGCCCATCAATTGGGAAATGGCTGAACAAGTTGTGGTATATGAATGTAATGGAATACTACTGTTTCACAAGAAATGAAGAGCAGGCAGATTTCAGAAAAACCTGGAAAGACTTACATGAACTGATGCTGAGTGAAGTGAGCAGAACCCAGAAGACATTGCACACAGCAACAGCAATGCTGTGCAATGATTAACTATGATAGACTGAGCTTTTCTCAGCAATAATACAATGATCCAAGACAATTCCAAAAGACTAATGATGGAAAATGCTAACCACATTTAGAGAAAGAACTATGGAGTCTGAATGCAGATCGAAGCATACGATTTTCACTTTTTTTTGTTTTTGCTTTCTCATGGTTTTTCCCTTTTTTCTGATTAATGTGGAAATATATTTAATATGATTATACATGCATAACCTACATCAAATTGTTTGCTGTCTTGGGGAGGGGGCGGGAAGGGAGGAAGGGAGAAAAATTTGGAACTCAATATTTTACAAAAATGAATGTTTAAAACTATCTTTACATGTAATTGGAAAAAATAAAATACTGTTAAGGAAAAAATAATTGGAAACTAATCTAATCCTAAAGAATAAGTGGGTCAAAGAACAAATCATAGAAGCAATCAATAATTTCATTAAAAGGAGTAACAATGACACAGCATACCAAAATATATGGGAAGCAGCCAAAGCAGTATTTAGGAGAAAATTTGTGTCTCTAAATGTTTACATCAATAAAATAGAGAAAGAGCAGAGCAATGAATTAGGCATGCAACTAAAAAAAAAAACAAACCTAGGAAAAGAACAAATTAAAAATCCCCAAATAAACACCAAATTGGAAATCCTGAAAATCAAAGGAGAGATTAATAAAATTGAAAGTAAGAAAACCATTGAACAGATAAATAAAACTAGAAACTGGTTTTATGAGAAAAAAACAATAAAATAGACAAATTGTTGGTTAATTTGATTAAAAAATGGAAAGAGAAAACCAAATGAACAGTTTCAAAAATGAAAGGGATGATTTACCACCAATAAAGAGGAAATTAAAACAACTATTTGGAGCTATTTTGCCAACTATGGGCCACAAAATCTGACAATCTAAGCAAAATATAAATTGCCCAGAATAACAGAAGAGGAAATAGAATACTTAACACAATCTTAGAAAAAGAAATTGAACATGCCATCAATGAAGTCCATAAGAAAAAAATCCCCAGGGCCAGATGGATTCATAAGCAAATTCTACTAAACATTTAAAGAACAATTAATACCAATACTATATATATATTTAGAAAAATAGGCAAAGAAGGAGTCCTACCAAATTCTTTTTATGACACAAATATGGTGCAGATACCTAAACCAGGAAAAGCTAAAACAGAGAAAGAAAACTATAAACCATTTTCCCTAATCAATATTGATGCAACAATTTTAAATAAAATACTAGCAAGGAGACTACAGTAATATATCATAAGGATCACACACTATGACCAGGTAAGATTTATACCAGAAATGCAAGGCTGTTACAATATTAGAAAAACTATCAGCACAACTGACCATATCAATAACAAAAGCCACAGAAACCGTATGATTACCTCAATAGATGGAGAAAAAGCCTTTGACATACAGCACCCATTCCTATTAAAAACACTAGAGAGCACAAGAATAAATGGAACTTTCATTAAAATGAAGAGTAATATCTAACTAAAATCATCAGGAAGCATTATCTGTAAAGGGGATAAGCTAGACGCCTCCCAATAAAATCAGGGGTGAAGCAATATGCCTATCATCACCACTATTATTCATTATTGTTCTAGGAATGTTAGCTATAGCAATAAGAGAAGAAAAAGAGATCAAAGGAATTAGAATAGGCAATGAGGAAACAAAACTATCACTCTTTGCAGATGGTATAGTATTTAAAGAATCCTAAAGAATCAACTAAAAAGCTAGTTGAAATAATTAACAACTTTAGCAAAGTTGCAGGACACAAAATAAGCCCACATAAATCATTAGCATTTCTATATATTACCAACAAAATCCAGCAGCAAGAGATAGAAAGAGAATTTCCATTTAAAATAACTGTAGACAATATAAAATACTTGGGAGTTTCCTGCCAAGAGAAACCCAGGAACTATATGAACACAATTACAAAACACTTTTCACATACATGAAGTCAGAACTAAACAAATGGAAAAATATTAATTGCTCATGGGTAGGCCAAGTCAATGTAATAAAAATGACAATTCTACCTAAATTAATCTACTTATTCAGTGCCATATCAATCAAACTACCAAAAACTATTTTATAGAACTAGAAAAAAATAATAACAAAATTCATCTGGAAGAACAAAAGCTCAAGGATGTCAAGGGGAATCAATGGGGGAAAAAAATGCGAAAGAAGGTAGTCTAGCCATGCCAGATCTCAAACTGTATTATACTGTGGTAATTATCAAAACAATCTTGTCCTAGCTAATTAGGTACACAGGACACTGTAGTAAATGACCACAGTAGTTAAGTATTTGATAAACCCAAAGATTCAAGCTTTGGAGACAAAAACTCATTATTTGACAAAAACTGCTGAGAAAACTAGAAAACAATATAGCAGGTACAGATCAACATCTCACACCATATACCAAGTTAAGGTCAAAATGGTTACATGATTTAGACATAAAGGGAAATACCATAAGCAAATTAAGGGAGCAGGAAATCGTTTACCTGTCAGATCTATGAATAAGGGAAGAAATTTAAGAACAAACAAGATATAGAAAGCATTACAAAATGTAAAATGGATAGTTTTGATTATATAAAATTTAAAACTTTTTGCACAAACAAAACTAATGCAGTCAAAATTAGAAGGAAATCAGAAAACTGGGAGGAAATTTTTACAGCAAGTATCACTGATAAATATTTTCTATATTTAGAATATATATTTGTATGTTTGATAATCTGTGGTCTATATATAAAGACTATATAAATATATAAAATATATTTATAATATATAGTTACATAATAAATATATAAATATAAATCATAATAATTTCTCAAATATATAGATAACTGAGTCAAATTTATAAGAATACAAGTCATTCTCCAGTTGACATATGGTCAAAGGATATGGACAAAAGTTTTCAGTCAAAGAAATCAAAGCTATCTATAGTCATATGAAAAAATGCTCTAAATCACTATTGATTAGAGAAATGCAAATCAAAATTCTAAAGTACCACCTCACACCCATCAAATTGTCTATCTTGACCAAAAAGAAAAATGATAAATGCTAGAGAGGATGTGGGAAAACTGGGACACTAATGCATTGTTGGTGGAGTTGTGAACTGATCCAACAATTCTGGAGAGCAATTTGGAACTATGCCCAAAGGGCTATGCATACCCTTTGATCCAGCAATATCACTACTAATTCTGTATCCCATAAAGATCAAAAAGGGGCAGGGGGAATCTATTTGTACAAAAATATTTATAACAGTTATTTTTGTGGTGGCTAAGAATTGGAACTCGAGGGGATGCCCATCTATTGGGCACGATTTGGGAAATGGCTGAACAAGTCATGACATATGATTGTAATGGAATACTATTGTACTATAAGAAATGATGACCACGATGATTTCAGAAAAACCTGGAAAGACTTTGAAGAACTGATGCAAAATGAAGTGAATAGAACCAGGAGAACATTGTACACAGTAACAGAAATATTGGACAACAAACAACCGTGAATGACTGTGAGTGTATTCTCAGCAATATAGTAATCCAAGAAAATCCCAAAGCACTCATGACGAAAAATGACATCTGCCTCCAGAGAAAGAACTGATGTCGTCTAAATATAGACTAAAGCATGCTATTTTTCTTTCTCTTTTTTACTTCCTTTCTTTCTTTTTTCTTGAGTTTCCTCGCACAAAATGACTAATATGATTGCATGTATATAGCCTGTATCAGATTGCTTACCATCAGCTGGGGGGGGGGCCGGAAAGGGGGATAGAATTTGAAACTCAAAATTTAAAAAAAAAACAACGAAGGTTAAAAATGGTTTTTACATGTAATTGAGGGGGAAATAAAATATTACTTACACAAAAAAAAAGAAACAATGAAGGAGATTGTTTCAGAAAAACCTAGGAAAAACTACAGGAATTGATGCAAAGTGAAGTGAGAAGAATCATAAGATCATTGTACACAGTAATAGCAATATTTTAACAATGATCAACTGTGAAAGACTTAGGTACTCTGATTATTACAACAATCCAAGGTAATTCCAAAGGTCCCATCACAAAAAATGCTATCCACCTCCAGAGAAAGAGCTGATGAACACTGAATTGAAGTAAAATTTTTTCACTTGTTCATTTTTATTTTTTGTTTGCAACATGCCTAATACAGAAATATATTTTGCATGATTTCACAAGTATAATTGATAGTATATTGCTCACCTTCTCAATGGGTGGAGGAGGCACTGGAAGGAGAGAGAACTCAGAACTCAAAAAAAATTTTTTAATATTTTAAAATAAATAACTTTTTAAAAATTATGTGAGCAGAAGTATGAAACATTAATATGAGAGGTAAAGAGAGAGACCAGAGGCAGAAAGAGCAACTAAAATGATATTATAATAGTCTAGTGGGATGCTGAAGGCTTCGTTGTCATAGCAGTAAAAAAAAAAGAGAGAATGGATATAAAAGAAATTATAGAAGCTGAATCAATAGGACTTGACAACTGATGAGATATGGGCATATTAGGAGAGTCCAAATGACTCCACAATTGCACACCTAGATTGCTAGGATGATGGTAGGGCCATCAAGAAAAAAAAACCTGCAGTCCAGAGTCCAGGTTTTTGTTTTGTTTGTTTGGTAAATGGGTTCTTTGCTGTGGAAAATGACATGTATAATCCTAGGTATGTTGAATTTGAGGTATTGGTATGGGCTCTAGGTAAAATTATCCAACAGATGAATGGAAATATAAGAATGGAACTCTGGGGAAAGGGCTGGGGTGAGCAGATAGGAGAAATCACTGATTCTGAGTCCAAGGCTGCCTAGGTGAAAATTCTCTTCTCCTGATCCCTCAGCCTCATTCACCTGAACTCTTCTCTTTTCAGCCTCTGTCCCACTCTGACTTCCCCTTTCATTTTATGGACCTCCTGTTCACATGAAGCTTCTTCCTCTCAAATGTCTTCCGTCTTCAAACACAAATACATAAATTAAGGGATCAGTCCTTTTTTTAATTTTATTACAAACACCCATAAAGTTATTTGCATCACAAACTACATAAGCTTTTTGTTGATGCTAAATACATGGGATGGGGTTGGGCCTGTGAATTCACTGTTATCGGGAGCTCCTTCTGCCGATGCAGGTTGTTAACCCTTTTGCAAACTACAGACTCAGACAGTTACCTAGACTTTAAGCCCTAAAGCAATGAAAGTTTAAAAGGACTTGTCCAGGGTCACACAATCAAGATGTGTCAGAGACAGGACTTGAACCCAAGTTTTCCTGGCTTCTAGGTTTGCTCTCTATCCAACATCCCAAGCTGCTTCTCCAAACATAGCAACATTAAATGGGATAAATAAGAAAGATTCATCTAGACAGTTGGCAAGTCCTAACCATGTGACCTCCATGACATCTCTCATACCCGATTCCCTCTAATACCACCAACATTCAGGTCCTCATCAACTCTCACCTGAACCATTGTTAAAGTCCCTTAATTAGCTCCCTACCTCGCCTCTCCTTCCCTCTTGTCCATCTTCCATACAGCCACTCAAACAGCTTCTTAATATACATGTCTGACCACATCACTGATTCCACTCTAAATCATACTCCCTAGTCCTCATAGGACAAAATATCAAATCCTTAGCCTAATGTTGAAGGCCATCTGTATTCTGCTCCAATCTACCTTTCTGTTCTAATTTCACGTTATTCTCCCTCCCAGAATAGTTCAGCCGATTTTACTACTTAAAGATCTCATTCTGCCGCTTTCCAACATTCAGATGCTTAGAACAAATGTCCTCCTCACCTCTGCCTGCCGAAATCCAGTTTTTCCTTCCTAATTTAACTTACTTAATGTCCCATCCTCCAGAATCATTTCATGATGGCCCTAAGTGGAAGTGGGGTGGGGAACGGGGAGGATGAAACACATTTGAGCAATTATAGGATCGTAGATTTCAAACTGGAAGGAAACGTAAAAGCCATCCATCCCAACCCCCTTGTTTCATAGATAAGGAAGTGGAGGCACAGAGAACCCAAGTGACCCAGCCAGGGTGATTCAGCTAGTGAGAGTTTAAGCTGGTATTCGAACCCAGACGTTCTGGGTTCCAGTTCAGTGTTCTATTCACCATTGATGGAGCCCTTCAGATGATCACCGGTGCACAGTTATCTCTGAACAGCCTTATTTAGCCGGAGGGAGGATTCGAGATCCCCTAAATCACCAGATCACTTCCCAGGCATGTGAAGTGGGGATCTGTCTTCAGATAAGATCTGAGCTGGACAGTTACCAAAGTCTCTTCCAGCTCTGAGGTTCTGTGGTTCTGTTATATCGTGACTTGGGACTCGTGTCAAAGGATCACAAATCTGGGGCCCACAGTCATCCCATCCAAACTCTTCTTTTTGGCCCAGAGGAAACTGAGGCCCAGAGAGGCAAAAGGATTGGCCCAACATCACATAACTAGTTAGCAGTGGGTGGACATTTGGACCGAGTGCTCCGAGTCCAGTTGTCCTTTCAGATTTTTGGCCCCATTGAGTCCTTGGCAATAGGCCTCAGATATCTTGGAAGAGGAGATTAAGCTCACACCTTAGTTTTCACATCACTGTCTCTAGGTAGGGATGTTTCCCACCTCCCTGGTATTTCTATATTTGTGCTTGGTGCTAAAGGAATGCATACGTTATCCCCACTGAAATCCAGAACGCACCAATTCTGGAGCAAAATAAATCAACACATACTGAGAATATAAAACTCAAGTTAGCATACAGGTTGAGGGAAAGGCTGACACCAAGAACACCGAGGACATTGGATTAACCAATGATGGAAGGTGGGACCACCATGCAGAACTCTCTCGTTGCCCTTCATGCAGCTGGTGGTTTCATTTCCCACCAGGCTGCCCTCCTCTGGACTTCTCCATCATTTCCCTGCACTGGGTACCTTCCCCCCTCTCCTACCCAACTTTTACAACTTCTTTTTTTGTGTTGACTCCCCCTATTAGATTGTAAGCTCTTTGAGGATTTGATCTGTCTTTCTTTGCTGTATTTGTATTCCCAGTGCTTGGCACAGTGTCTGGCATATAGTAGGTGTTTAATAAATGTTTACTAGTATATATTATATTATATTATATTAATTATATTATATTATATTATATTATATTATATTATATTATATTATAATGTTAATATTATATTTATTATAACTGATTAGTAGTGAGATCTCCATTTTTGCTGTTTCCTTACTACTTGGAGGTAGCTAGGTAGTATGTGTATCATTACCCTGTTCTAGAGATGTAGAGATTGAGGCTCAGAGAGAAGTGACTTGATCCCAAATCACATAGAGAAGGTCAAGGTTAGGATTTGAACCCGTGTCCTCTGACACAAAGTCTAGGACTCTGTAAGTAGTGAGCCATCTATAGGTGACATCTGGTATTATCATCATATGAAATGGAGGACCCTGAACCATTTGATTCTGTAAATATCCCGTCTTTATTGCCATTTAAGACCCAAAGGGAAATATAATCCTGCTGCTCCAACCAGCCGATGAGGAATTATGGTATTGGGCAGCAAGTGTGATGTGGTATATGTAAACATACACACACACACACACACACACACACACATGGACACACACCATCACCATCACCATCACCATCACCATCACCATCATCACCACTAGCACACTTTGGAAAGCTGCCTAAGACATCCTGATAGGATTTGCAAAAACTTACATCAGCAAAATGAATTCTCTTCTGAAGCCTGGAAGAATTGAAGGCAATATGATTGGTTAAAGAAAGTGGGAGAAAGACAAAAAGAAGGACAGAGGAAGGGGAAATGAGGAAGAAGGAGGAATGGAAGGAAGGAGGAGTAGGAGGAGAAAATGAAAAAGAAAAGAAAGAAGGTGGTGATGATGATGATGACCATGATAATGATGAAGAAAGAGAAAGAAGGGAAGGGAAGGGGAGGGAAGGGGAGGGAAGGGGAGGGAAGGGG
>NW_020950758.1:766462-784911 GCF_900497805.2 Vombatus ursinus | reverse complement strand
GAGGGGCTGAGCCCGTGCATTCCCCAGAACTTCTAGGGGTCCCCTCTGTGGAGACTCTTCTGTTACAGCAGCCATAGGATTTTTTGAGTTTGAAGAGATCTTAATTTGACTTTTTTTCTTTTACAGATGGAAAAAGGTGAGACTCAAAGAGGGAGAGATACTTGGCCAAAGTCACACAATCCATTTGTTGTTGATTCATTTTTTCAGCTGTGTCTGACTCTAAGTGGCCCCATTTGGAGTTTTCTTGGCAGAGATGCTGGAGTGGTTTGCCATTTGCTTCTCCAGCTCATTCTACAGATGAGGAAACTGAGGCAGACAAGGTGAAGTGACTTGCCCAGGGTCACACAACTAGGAAGTGTCTGACGCTGGATTTGAACTCAGGTCTTTGTGACTCCAGATCTAGCACTCTATCCACTATGTTACCTAGCACAAGTCCTTGTTTTCCAAGCCCTAAAGGCACATAAAAGGTACTGTAGATGTTATGGGTACTTGGGAAAACCTGCATTCCCTGAAGCAGCCTGTCAAATTATACTTCACACTACAAAATGTTTGTTGCATGTGCTGCTGATACCACAAAAGATTTCGCACAGGACTGCAAAATGTTGTAGTCCCAGGAGGAATGTAGCCCCAGCAAAAGGCCTCAGAACAGAATAAGGGAAGACAAGTTGGGCAGCTTGGCAGATCAACTTCCCAGCATTCCCTAAACTTTGAGGAGTTTCAGATTCTACCTGAAAGTAAACAATTCAGAGGACCTGGGATCCTGAACTGGGAGGGGATATTGGGCATGAGGTGGGATAGAATCCAAGCCAGCCAGTTACCAACACAGAAAATTACCTATCTGCATGCTGTAGAAAGGTTTGTTAAAATTGCATAATGATGTATTCGGAGGTGAGTGTAATCCCCAATTTCACCCAGTTATGGTAAGCCTGGGCTCTCATGGAAGAACATTAAATTGTTTAAGAATCACATCCTATGAATTGAGGGAATGTCTATCCCTTGGGGAATGGCTAAACAGGCTATGGTATATGAATGAAATGGAATATTATTGGGCAATAAGAAATGATGAACAGGCAGACTTCAGAAAAACCTAGAAAGACTTGTATGAACTGATGCAAAGTGAAGTTAGCAGAACCAGGAAAACCACTGTACACAATATCAGCAACATTGTGTCATGATCAACTATGAATGACTCAGTTTTTCTCAGCAACACCACAATCCAAGACAAGTACAAAGGACTCATGAAGGAAAATGCTATCCACACTCAGATAAAGAACTGATGGACTCTGAGTGCAGATCAAAGCATATTTTTCCACTTGCTTTATTCTTTTTTGTATTTTTTCTTTTGATCTGTTTCTTCTTTCACAACTGTGACTAATATGGAAATATGTTTTACATAATAGCACATGTATAACCTATATCAAATTGCTTACCGTTTTCAGAAGAGGGGAGGGAGAAAAATGTAGAACTCAAAATCTTGTAAAAATGAATGCTGAAAATCGTCTTGACATGTAATTGGGGGGGATAGTATTTTTAAAAAAATAAATCAATAAAAAGAATCACGTCCCATGAAGTTTGCTGAGGCTTTAGTATAAGACACGGAGGAAAGGCACTATAAACAACCATGTTGGCACCTCCACAGAGGTCACTCGTTGAATTGAAATGACAGACACATATGGCAAAAGCAGTACAGTTGCTTTGCCAAGAACTGCAAATGTTTAACTTGGGGGAGAAATTGGTTAGGACACTTCCTGATAATAGATCACTCCCTCCCCCATCAACTCGGTTGATGTAATCATAGCAAGTAAGTTAACAGAGGTAACAAAGTGCTTAGCACAGTGCCTGGCACAAAGTGGGGTGCTTAATAAATGTTTATTGTATTAATATGTTAAACTAAGAGCAAATAATGCCTCATTTTCCTGTTAGGAAATAAGAAAAAATTTCCTGATTCAACAGCAAGGGGCACTTGGGGTATCAACTGGGTGAAGATTGGTCATGCCCTGGGCGTCTCTTGGAAAAAAGCAAGCTTACCAATTCAGTCTCTCAATTGACAAAAAAACAAATGCCGATTAGACACTTAAAAATACATGGAGCAAAGACCCGGGAAGCCACCTGCAGCCGGCAAAGCCAGGTTCCAGCAGGCATGTGGCATGTCAGGGCAGACGCTGAAACTCCCCGTACTGCTGACAGCAAGGTAGTCATCCTTCATATTCTTTCCTCATCTGGGCTCCCTCGTGAAAGCCGAGAGACTTTTTCTCTAGGCAAAGGAACAAGTATCCTTAAAAGCTATTTCACCTTCCTATGCTTAACATTTACTTCATCTTCTCAGCCAGCAGTTGGGATAGATAGTGTCATCGACAGGCATATATTAATTAATTGAAGTGTATGGATGGGGAATGCAGTTAGGAAAAAACGAGTGAGGGGAGTGTCTAAGGAAAGGAGAGAAAGATTTAAAACTGCAGAGTTTTGCCAGAATACTGCCTCTGACTGGGTCCTTGACTCCAAAAAAATTTGTTATGACATACAAGGAAGTCTGTATAAGTGATGAGTTATTAAGTAGGATGGGTATAATAAATAAAAGCCTCTGAACAACCCTGCTCACCACATCACTCCGCCATTGCTATGTTTGGTACTTTTTAAAGCTGCACAATTTTATCCCTTCCAAGGAGAGAACTAATTAAGAATTACATGGGTATTAAAAGTACCCATGAATTCAATTAATCGCAAAGTCTTGAGATTTCGGAAGCTCTCTAACCAAACCCATCTCTCATCAACAATTGCCTTTATGACATAGCTGAAAAGTGGTCTTCCAACCTTTGCTTAAAGACCTCCAGTGACTGGGAACCACATTTGGATAACTCTAATCCAGTCCATTCCGTTTTTGAATAACTCTAATGGTTTGTGAAATATTATAATTTATAATAGGTCTGCGTGGGTGAATAAGGCAATATTAAAGGTTTCTGACTTTTAGAATTCATTATTGAACTCAGACTTTGAAGAAAAAGGAGGAGCATCATATTTGAAGTCAGAGGAACTTCTTTTGAATCTCAATGCTGCTAGTTGCTGTACCACCTGAGGGCTCATTTCTCCTAGCCTCACTATTCTAGAATATAAACTGAAGGGGTTGGACTAGACGGACTTCCAAGGTCCCTCCCAGCTCTTAACCTGTGATCACTTGGAGGTGTTCGTTTTATGAAGGTAATTCGTGAAACCATTGATAACCACGGAGGTCCTAAGACCTGCGTCAGTGGAGTGAAGGACTGCCAAGAAACAAGTGATCTTTGGAAGTATTTAATTATTACTTATAATTAATAAGGACCAGAGTGCTGGATTTAAAGTCAGAAGTTGAAATCTCAGTACTACCTTTTCACCACCTGGGTTACCTTGAGCAAGTTTCTGAAAATCTCTGAGCCATTTTTTCTTATCTATAAAAGCCAGAAATTATGCTCCATGACATACAATGGAAATGTCACAGTCCTGCTGTCCCAGCTACTGGGGAAGCTCAGGCTGATGGATCACTTAAGCTTGGGGAGTCTAAACAATAGTGGACTAATTTGATTGGATGCCTGTATTAAGTTCAGCATAAAAATGGTGAGGCCGCAGGACTGAGGAGCCATCAGGATTACTAAGAAGGGGCAAATTTGCCCATGTCAAAAATGGCACAGGTCAAAGCCCCCATGTTGATCAAAGTGAGGCTGGATCCATGGGAAACTCCTGAATTTCCATCCTAGGCAAGATAAGGAGAACCAGTCTTTAAACAAAAATAAACACTTTCCCTAATCACCATTAGAATTATAAATGAGGCAAATGAGGCTGGTACTCAAAATTCTAGAAGAATTCGTCTTCTAATCCCTCAGAACATGACATTGGCAAACTTACCTTTGGGTAAATCCATCCCCTCCCAACCTATGGGGCCCCACTCTTCCCCCAATCCTTACCATAAACCACAAGCACTTTTTTTCTCTTTGAAAATAGGTATGTCTACTTGTCAAATGCAAGAGGCCAGAATATGCATAAATTACCTTGGGGCTATCTTAGCTCTTAAAAAAATTCCTATCTATCAAAATACCACATTTTTCTCAGCAAAAATAAATGTATCTACTTGTTAAACACATAAGACCAAAATATACATTGATTACCTGAGGGCAATTTTACCTCCAAAACGAATGTGCCAGCCTATCAAAATAATCTCTTTGCATGGGGAATTTAAGCTCTAATGAAGAATGCTTAAAAACTCATTCGTACAAATAAATACCGAAGTGGACATGGTTCTTTTTCCTGAATCCCAGGGGACAGAGGCCAGTTCCATGGAAAAGCCCAAAGGCTAATTGGTCAAGGAGAGAGAAGACCGAGAGATGAAAAGAGGTCTCCGTCAGCATGTTGTATAATGATGGCCACTGGGGATCCTGTAAACTTGATGGTTGTGCCTTCACATGGGGCAGGGACAGAGAGCAAGGAAACTAGGCATCCTCAGTCCAGCCCTCAAATGGCTCTGAAGGTCAGAGAGATGGGAAATATGCATATGTCCTCCAGCTTCTGTTCTTCCTTTTTATATCCAATCTGGCAAAGGTCATCCGAAAGCAAAAACTCAAGGTCATGTTCCTCTCCCAGCTACCTTCCACCCCAGCCCTTTTTGGTCCCAAAGTTCACATGCTATGGATTCAAAGGCCAATTCTTCCATGACCCAGCTCCTTCTAAAGAAGAGACAGGTTCATGCTTCCCCATGTTTCATGTCATGGCTTTTTTTGGGGGCACACTAAGCCAGAGTCTACAAGGTCAAGGCCAGCTGCTCTCCAAAGAGAATTTGCCCTGCTCATAACAGAAAGCCCCTGCTCCATTTGATCTCATAGCCTTACCCTCCCTCAACTGATCTACTGAGATTTTCCCTTTAGCACAACTTGCCCTTTCATCCATTCATCAAGAATTTATTATAGATAGTTGGCTGGATGAATGAATGGATGTATGGATGAGTGAGGCGGATGAATGCATGAGTGGAAGAATGGATAAGGGGATGAATGGATGGATGGATGTATGGATGAATGGATGGATGGATGGATGGATGAATGGATATATGGATGAGTGAGGTGGATGGAGGGAGGGGTGAATGGATGGATGAATGGGTGGATGGGTGGATGGGTGGGTAGACAAATGAATGTATGAAGGAATGAATAGCAAAACATTCTGCAACAAATATTATTAAAGCATCTATTATGTGTAAGAATCTACGTGAGGCACAAAAACAGTCCCAAAACTATTTTACTGAGGACATACAATAGCAGGCCACAGATTTAGAATAGCAGCCTCCCTTTACCATTTCTTAAAGAGGATCAGGTCACAAAGTGACACCAATGAGATGAGTAATGTGCTCTGCTGGAGCCTTGTTCCTCGGCAGCGTACCCGGAAACAAACATGGGCTGACAAAAGGTTTTGACAATCACATGAGGGAAGGCAAGCAACAACATGCCCTTATGGGGACTGATGCATCAACCTAACAAAGCAAAGAATCTGCTAAGAAACCTCTCCCTTCTTCCACTTCAAAGACACACTACGGACACCCTAAAATTTAGCTTTAGGCCAAAGACCAGCAAGTGGGCTTGGATCTGAACTCAGCGGTGTGATAACGTGTCTTCAAAGAATCCAGATGTTTTCGAGTCCCATAAAAATTCCCTAGAAACATCTGGATCCCTTTCTAGGGAGTGGGGGGAATATGGCCAGATAAGTAGCGAGATTGTGATCCTGGAACTCAAAGCAGTATCAAGCAACCATGACTACACGCCTTCATGAGTTGAGGCCATTGAGTTCGCTCCAAATTCCACTCGGAAAAGAGCTGGCCCCTTCTCCGCAGTGATTCTTTCTTTCTTCATATCTGACCAGCAGAGCACTGTGGCTGGCCTATAAATAGATACCCCTCAGCAGAGTGTTATTTAATGAGCTTTTTTATTAGCGTACTCATGTAATGAGATATACCAAGCATATGGACTTCTGCAGGAAATTTCTAGTTTAAGGTAAACATGTAAATCTGTTAAAAATATCCACATGCTCTAATGGATGCACGATCATTTTGATACGGGTATTTCACCTACCCAAGCAAATATCAATCCTTTCGTACCTTCAATTAGGTAATGTAATTCTGTGAATTCAGACCTGGTTGGATGGCAGACTCAAATTTTATTGAATGTTTACACTTACTTATATCCATCTCAATTCACCCGGCTTTCAAGTTGCCCTCTTTGTGAAATTGCTTAACTGAAGTACGTTTAATTCGTGTGTGACTTGGGTGTGGATATCTTTTTCAAAATCCTATATAATATACACCTTCCAGAAGCTGGGGAGAGGGAGCCACTCCTACTTTCCAGCTCGATTTCCTCTACCAAATGACCTAATAAATTTCTTTTTAAAACTACTTCAGATTTTGGGTTTTATTCTCACAAACATTTCTGATAATGATAATAATAATAATAATAGCTAGCATTTATACAATACTTAAAGGTTTACAAAGCACTTTTCACATGTTAATTCATTTGAATAATTTAGTGGGAAAAGCACTGAAACCATAAGGGTCCTCAGCAATCATCTGGCCCATCTCTTTCATTTTGTTTTTTTTAATAAATTTTATGGATATATTTTGTTTTACATCATCTATTCCCCCGTACCCTTCCCTCTATCTCCCAGAAATCCATCATTTATAACGGATGATTTTTTAAAGAAAAAGAAGAAAAAAATCACAAAATTGATCAAAATATTAAAAATTTGACAATAAATGCAATGTTCTGTGCCCCTGGATCCCCCCAGCTCCTGACCCCCTATCTACTGCACCACCAGCTGCCCACTTCAGTCCCCTTGACACATGTTCTTGCATCCTGAGCAAGGTTAGGCCACCCTCGGTGGGTCTGGAACCTCTTCTTGACCTTGGCACAATCTCAGTTTCTTCAATCCTTGCATTGGAATGTTCTGTGTGGCTGTTCCTGGCTAAACTCCATCCCAGTGTCCGCATACCTCTCTATCTCGAAAAGTCTCCCTTTTGCCAATCTGGGCTTGAAAAATGACTCACTTTGATTATTTCTTGCATTTCCTAATTAGGACTCAGTCTGGCATATTACTCCATTATCTTGGCTCTGTCCCAACTTTGTTTTGTAGATGGGGAAAGTGAGGTACAGAGCTGCGGAACTTAATCTCATCCCATCCACTCATTTTACAAATGAAAAAAACTAACCCAGCACTTCCTATTTGGAGGCAGAAAACCTGCATCCACGGGCTGTGTATAGCCCTTGTTAGTTGTATGAATGTGAAGTCACTTCCTCTGTCTAGATCTCAGTACCTAGAGGAGGAGATAGTCGGCTGAGATGACCCCTCAGATCCCTTCAGACTCCAAGACTCTATTTCCTACAACTTCTGGTATAATCCAGTTGTAAGTGAGAAAGTCCATCAGACATCCCCTTACCTCAGGGCGGGGATCACCACAGTCCTCTGCCTAGGGCCCTTAGAAGGCTAGAGGCATTTCCTCATCACGTGTTTTTTGATGGACAGAACAGCCATCAGCCTCATTTTGGAAATGTTGCTCCACAGCAGAATGTAAGCTTTTTGTGGGTGGGGACCACTTTGTCTTTGTATATCTCTAGTCTGACACAGCACACACACATGGTATGTGCTTAGTATATGCTTGATTGCTTGAAGAATAAGCCATTTCCCCCATTTTACAGATGAGAAAACTAAATTCAAGGGAAGTTCATCAATTTGCACAAGGTCACAATAGCAGTTGGTTGCAGATCCAGGATTGGTATCCAGGTCCTCCAGCTCTGAACCTTATGTTATTTCTCTACTTGCTCTGAGACCTTGGGTCAGTCACTGTGCCAGGCAATGGGGACACCCTACCAAAAAAGAATCATCTGTGTCCCTGGGTCGAACAAGATGATTTCTCAGGTGCCTTCCACTGCCAGGAGGCCGTGCCTTTGTGGCCCTCATCCCAGGGTGCTCTTGACAGTGAATGGAAGTGGATAGAACCTTCCCCCGGCGTCCCCATGGATCTGTGTCTACTCAAAGGAGACATACAGCCCCTGCCTGCCTTTCAACACCAGGATGATGATGCCGGGAAGAGTCTCACGGGGCCAAAAAGATTTCGCTCTCCGTCACGCCCAGGACCTAGGCTGTGCCGCCTTCCCCCCTGCGCCCCATCTCCCTCCAACGTTGGACAAGCTGGAATTCACAGTCATTGCTCCCCTCACAGAGCTTAGCCCGATGAGGATGCTCTTTCCACTGAGGCTGCAATTCTAATCCTGGAAATTAATTCCTTGAAGAGTCCTTCTTTGTCAGCAAACTCACTCCGCTGCGATAAGCTGAGGAAGGTGCTTGTGTGCCAGTCAGTCCCTGAATTTTACTGCCTGTTTAATTCAGGGCAAGTCACTTAACCTCGTTTGCCTCAGTTTCCTCATCTGTAAAATAAGCTGGAGAAAGAAATAGCAAACCACTTAAGCATCCTTGCCAAAAAAAAAAAAACACCCAAATCATATTTGATTGGCTTGAATTGAGCTGAATTCTGCAATCCTACCATCATTTAATCCTCTGTTCAGGGACTCCCTCTTCCATGAAGTCTTCACGGAGAAAACTATCTCTTGGAGCAGTCTGTTCCCTTTGATTTTGTACAATAAAGCTATCCAGAGGAGTGGTCTGGGCACCTGAGCTGCTGGGTCTTTGCTGTGTATCCCTTTTATCTATGACTTAGAAAAAGACATAGAGGGCATCCTTATCAAATTTACAGATGGCACAAAGCCGGGCAGGTAGGCCAACTAACTCACAGATTGACAGCCAGGATCCAAAAAGCTATTGACCGGCTGAAAAGGCCACCTGAATCTAATAAAATGAAATGTAGTAGAGATCAGTATCAAGGCTGACATCTGAGTTCCAGAAATCGACTTCACAAGCATGAAGTGGGGAAGGTGTGGCTATAGAGCAGTTTGTCTTAAGAAGATCTCAGAGTTTTAGAGGATTGTAAACTCATTTTGGGTCAACAGTGTGATAGGATAGAAAAAAAAAGTTAATGCGATCTGATTTCGGGCTGACTTAAGCCGGACAGAGCTTCTGGGAAGAAGGAAGGCCCTCACTTGAGTTCATTTCTGGGCATCGAGGGCTTGGGAAAGCCATTGGTAAGCTGGAGAGCGACTATGATGGTGAAAGGTCTTAGGCCAATATCAAACGAGAATCAGGTAAAGGCACTGGGCAAGTTTAGCCTCAAGCAGGGAAGGGACGGTGGAAGGAGCCATGTTCAAATATGCAGAAGGGACTAACCTCTTCCTGCTTGGCCCCAGAATAACTCTGAGCAATGGGTGGAATTTTTAATTTTAACATCAAGAGAAACTTTCTGACAATTAGGGATGTCCCAGAGTTGAATGGGCTGCCTGGAGAGTCCAGAGAAAGTCCTCCCCAAAGTTCTTCAAGCAAAGCTGAGCAACCACTTGGTGGGGCTGCTGTCCTGGGGATTATTTCCTCAGGTATGGGCTGGCCCTCAGGCCCCTGAGGTCCCTTCCAAATCTAATTCCAGGACTTTGTAATTCTGGGACCGAGAACCATTGTCTTGAATGACATTAGTCCCGTTCAATACTGCACAAGTAGGTGAGCCAACAAAGATGGAGTTTTGAAATCTACCCATTGAAATGTGCCATACCTTGATTACACAACCTGGTTTTCATTATTGCACAATGTCTGAGTCATTTATAGCCCACAGTGTCTTTTCAATGTAATGTTTTGGCTTAAGATGTCTTTGTGTAAATAATAGATTGATCTGTTTAACCCCCATACCCACCAAAGGTTTCAGTGGGAAGCTGAGTCTATATTTATTTTTTGCCTAAATCATTCCCAAAATATTTGGAAAGAATTAGTATCTGTGTTTCATAACAATTTGCTACATTGAAAGTCAGCACAGTGAGAAGCATTGTGTTGTGTTATAGTAAAAATGGGACTGATTTTGTGGAAGAAGACCTCGGCTTGAATTCCCCTCTCACCCATCCTCCCACTACTTATTAGCACTGTGACCTTGAGAAATTCACTTCATGAATGCCAGAACTTTTAAGCTGGAAGGTCCTTGGTTTCCATCTGCTCCAACTTGTTTTTATACCCTTCTTTTCTTCTCTGGGAACTTGTCCCCCAATCAGCATCCCCTCCCCAACTTTTAATCTTTCCCTGTCTATTTATACTTTCCCTCCTACCTGCAAACTTATCCAGACTCCTCCATCTTTAAAAAGCCTCAACTTGACCCTGCCATCCCTTCAAGCCAAAAGACAGATCATTCTAGAACCCTGCCCTTCTATTGCCCACTTCCCATCTCCAGCTCCATGTTGGACATCTCCACCTGAATGTCCCTTTAGAACTTAGGGCCTTCTTACCACAGAACATCCCTCTGCCACACTGGCCTCCAGGGCCTCTATCTGGGGACTGGCCCAGGTCAATGGCGATTCTTTCTCCAGATTTCCCCACCACGCCCCTGCAAGAGTGCCTTCCCCTCCCCCTTCTCAGCTCTCTTTTGTGTGCTGGGATCCCCCATTAGAATGGAAGCACCTTGAAGGCAGGGACAGTCTTGTCTTACTTTGGGCAAGCATTCTCACCCCCAGGGCTTAGCACAGTGCCTGGCACACAGTGCGCACTTAATAAATACTGATTGTCTTTATAATCTGGCCCGCAGCTACCTGTCCAGACTCCCACCCTGCAGTATAGACCAATTCATTTCCTTGCTGCGCCCCTGCACAGCATTCTGCCCCTTCTCACCCTTGATCCTTTACATAGCTCCGTGTGTTTGGGATGCTCTCTCTCATGTCTTAGAACCCTGGGCTGTCTTTGGAGGCAGCTAGGTGGTGATAGAGCCCTAGACCTGGGGTCAGGAACCCCGGACTTCAAATCAGACACTTGCCAGCTGCGTGATCCTGGGTAAGTCACTTAGCCCCTGTTTATCTCAGTTTCCCACTCACCTCCCAAGATCAAATTGTCAGGATCAAATGAGGTAATAATTGTAAAGCACTTAGCAAGCCGAGCGCTGAGCAAACTGTCTGCCTCGGTTTCTTCATCTGCAAAATGGGAACAAAAGTAGCACCCGCCTCCCAGAGTTGCTACAAGGATCAAATGAGCTCATATCTGTAAAGCACTTTGCAAACAGTAAAGTGCAATGTTATTGTCGTTATGGGAAGGCTCAGCTCAGATTCCTCCTCCTTCAAGAAGCCAGCTCTGAGGGCTCTCCCAACCTCTCCTCCACACTTTGCATTCACTTGCCTGTGTTCTGGGATCTCCTCAGTAGAACTGAAGTTCCTTGAGGACAGGACTTGTTTTGTGGTTTGGGGGCTTTTTTATCCTCTTCACAAAGCACACTGCCTGGTACACAGTAGGTACTTAATAAATGCTAGTTAAGCTGAACTGGATTGGACTGAACTCAATTGAAACTGAAAAATAATTTCTCCTTCAAAATACCCAGCAAAAGCTGAATACTTGAGCTTTTTCTTCCAGACCTCCACAGTGCAGTGGGATGGCGGGCCCTTCCCCAGGGGATGGCTTTCACATTTAGGAAGTTTCTCCTTTGGACGGCCTACATTTGCCCCTTTGTCGCTGTAACAGACTGCAGCCTCCACTTCTGCCCCCTGGGGCCACTCCGGCTCCGACCCTAATTCCTCGCTTTTAAAACCGGGAGAACGATGCTCCGTCCGAGGGTTCTTGTGAAGACAAAAAGGGATGAGCAATGTAAAGGTCTTTGCAAACTACACAGGGCTAGATCCATGCCGGCTAATACTTTTCATAAGGAAATCATTTTCTTGTTGAGGAAAATTTAGGGAATTTTGCTACACTGTTAAGTCAAACTGTTAGAACCATCAGTGAGAACATAGAGGTCATGCTTACTTTACTTCTACACCTAGAATATAGGAAAAGGGAGGTTTATACTTATATGTAGTCACATACAAGTACATATATATGTATATCTTTATATATACACACAGATATTTCACATGCAAAATGTGTATTAGATAGAGAGACAGACAGATACATCAATGGAGAAGAGAGCAATAAGGCAGCTGGGTTGCACAGTAGGTAGACCGCTAGACCTGAAGTTAGGAAGACCTGAATTTGAACCCTGCCTTGGACATTTGCATCTGTGTAACCCTGAGACAGTCACTTAACCTCTATCTACCTCAGTTTTCTTATCTATAAAATGGGGTTAATAATAGCAACAACCTCAGTGATGCTGTGAGCACCAAACAACATATATAAAAGTGCTTTGGGGCTCTTAAAGCACTTTTTCTTTCTCTCTCCCTCTTCTTCTTCCTCTCCCTCCCTCCCTCTTTTCTTCCTCTCTCTCTGTCTCTCTGTCTCCCTCTCTCCTTCTTTCCTCTTCTCTCTCTGTCTCTCTCTCTCTCCATATGTATATACATATACACGCTATTATAATTATGAAATGAACCCTCCCCAAGGTCTCCCTGCAAGTCTCCCAAGTACTCATAATGGGTTCATTATAAGCTCACTCTACTTAATTCAACTTGAGATAATCCGACAATTTCCTATCATCTTAATTTCAAAATTTTGAAATGTTTTCATTTCTTCATTTAGGATACTTTGTCACTTACTCATTTATCGGTTTCTGCATAGAGCTTCTACTCTGTGCAAGGCACCAAAATATTGTGGGGAATACGAGGACTTCCAGAGCAGGGTCATCATTCTATGCAGTTTCCACAGGAGCTAGGATCCCACTAACGCCTAACAGGTGTCAGTTTCTTCGTCGAAGGTGCTGGGCTAGATGTTTAAAGGTTCCTTGCAGTTCTGGTATTCCACATTCTTTGTTCTAAGATTCTCCACTCCCGCCTCCAGCTCTGACAATCTGTGTTCTCTATGCTAAGGTTCTACCTCTGAAATTCTATACTCTATGCTTGGAGGTTCCTTCTAGCTCTAATATTCGATATTCTCTATATTAAAAGTCGTTTAATGTGGCTCACTGCTGACAGTCTATGCCCTGTGTGCCAAGGCCTTCTGCAGCTCTGAAATCTGTGTTCTAAGGTCCTTTGTAGTTTTAAAATTCTATGATTTGAGGTTCCTTCAGCTCTGATATTCCACATTCTGCCTGCCTTTCATATTCTCTGTTCTCTGTTCCAAGGTCTCTTCTAACTTTAACATTCTATGTTCTATGTTCTAAGGCCCCTGACATTCCATGTTCTAAGGTTCCTTCCAGCTCTAACATTGTGTATTCTATGTTCTAAGGTCCATTTCAGCCCTAAGTTTATGATTCTATAACCCTAATAAAAATATGGGCCCTGGACATTTCCTCCTCATCTATACAAATAGAGCTTTTGGTTACAACTCGAGATCCAGCACTTTGGAGTGAGCCGAGTGACAGAGCACCTGGGTGACCACAACCGGTCAGTGTGACGGCTAAGCCATCCTCAGTGACCTCACAAAGGGCACAGTGAACAGGAAAGGTGCCACAGGCCTAGAGGGAGGCAAATTGTGCCCTGATTCTGCAAAAAGTAAAGAGAATGAAGTCAACAAACTAAGCCAGTGAGCTCGACTCTGATGCCTAGAACCCATTACTGAAGGGATGTTAGGGAGAATCTAGGAAGGAAAGAGGTGATCACAAAAGATGTGTGTGATTTCATCAGGACAGGGCTTGCCAGACAAGCCTCATTTCCTGGCAGATGAAGGGAACGCCAGGAACACAGAGCTGCAGAGATTTCAGCAAAGGGTCCCACCTTATTCTTATGGAAAAGATGGAAAGGTGTGACCAAGGCAATATTACAGTTAGCTGGTTCTAGAAATGGTTGAAGGCCAGACCCAAAGAGTAATGTCAATGTGACTCAACGTCAACTTGGATGGAGGTTACACATTGAGCTGCCCAGGAACCAAGGCTAGACCACCCAGGAGCTGAGACTAGACGGCCCGGGAACTGAGGCTAGCCCTGGACTATTGAGCACTTTAACCAATGATTTGGATGGGCATCAATGGCAACCTTGCCAAAGTGCAGAGGGCACAATGCTGGGACAGATATCTAACATGCTTGGTGACGGAGTGTGACAGAGAAATATCAATTCATTGAAAAAATGTGTTTTTTAGGGACCTCCATGTTCCTTACAGAACCTCCCTCTCCCCTCCTTGCCCCGCTCCCAATCAGTCCCCTCACACTGGGTAACTAGGCTGGTAGGGGAGATTCCTCTTCGGGTATGGATTTGACTGGATAACCATGGAAGTCTCTTCCAGATTGGAATTCCCATGCTTCTGGTTTCATGTTGGCCAAGTACTAGCTGTCCGTCAGTCCACAAGCATTTATTAAGTGGTCATCATGTACCAGGCACTGTGCTAAGTGCTAGGAATACAAATAAAAGCAAAAAGAATGACAGCCCCTGCCCTGAAGGAGCTTACATTCTAATGGGGGAAACAACACATGAAAAGGGGCTGAAAACAAAGGAGCGGGTATGGGGGAGGAGTACCGGCTAGGGGCAAGGTGGGAAAGGTCCAGAGAGAAAGGAATGGAGCACCTAGGTGAGTTATGCCCCCTCTCGGAGCCTCAGTTTCTCCCTCTGTTGAGAGAGAGAAGGCACAGGCAGAGGCAGAGAGAAAGATTAGACAAGATGATGTATAAGTTCTGGGAGTCTGGGAATCTAACTAAAGCACTTTTCCCTATCTCCTCCCCTGTCCTCACCACCCCGGATGCTGACCCCAAGTCCTGAGCTCTTCTCAATTCTGGATGCTACCGCCTCGTGTATGTATAACAGCTATCCACGGAAGGGTACAGACCGTTCTGATACTCTAAGAATTCAGAGGATGGAGTGGTTATACTGGAGTATTGAGGTTGGGCAAGGCATCATGGATGACACGGGGCTTGTTCTGGACTCTGACCAGTAGAAGGATTCGGAGAGACAGAGAAGGAGGGCATCTGGGGGGAGATGAGCAGTGTGAGTAAAGGCATGGAGGGGGCACGGACATAGTGTATATGAGTAACACTGAGGAAATCAGTCTGGCTAGAAGGGAGGAAACAGGTGGATAATGGGTATAATCATGAAGTGTAAGAGCTGGAGCGCAGGATTTAGGGGCCTCCCGGTCCTATCCCTCATTTTGCATTATAAAGAAACTGAATTTTAGACAGGGCAAATGAGAGGCCCAGCATGAGGGAGGAGATTCCTGTAGGAAGCAGAACTAGACTCCTAGTCTCCTGCTCTGTCTATGCTTTCCTGCTGCTTCTCAAGCTGGGGTGAAATTGTAGAGGAAATGAATGCCAGGCACTAAGCAATGGGGAGCCATAGAATATTCATTAGCAGTGAAGTGACCATTCACTGTGCTGCAGAGTAAAGACGCGATCTGCCTTCTGTGCTGGCCTTTCAAGTAACAATGACAACAACTCACATTTCTCCAGCACTTTGAGGTTGGAAAGGCCCTCTACGTTCATTATCTCACTTAAGCCTGCTATGCAGTAAGTTCTCTGAAGATCACCATTTTTCAGATGAAGAAATTAAGGCTCAAAGTCTCAAGTGACTTGCCAAAGGTCACTGAGCTAACGTGATGGCAAGATCTGAACCCAGGTCCTTCAGAAGACAAGTCCAGCTCTCCCCACTATGCCAGGTTACAGAAGATTTTAGCAGTTATTTAATAAATGTTTGGTGGATAAGTGAAGAAATAAAAGACTTTTTAAAACATCTGCCTCGTAAATCAATCAAAACTGCTCTTTTCAAAGTTACTAAAAATCTCTCAGTTGCCAGATCCATGGCCTTTTCTCAGTCCTCATTCTCCTTGGCCTCTCTGCATCCTTTGACACTGTTGGTCACTCTCTTCTCCCTGATACTCTCTTCTCTCTTGGTTTTTGAGATATCCTTTCTCCTGAATCTCTTCCTACCTGCCTGACCACTCCTTCTCTGTCTCCTTTGCTGTGTCTTCATCCAGGTCCCACCCACTAACAATGGATGTCCCACAGGACTCTGTCCTGGTCCTCTTCCCTCCTCCACCCATACTGTTTCATTTGGTAGTTCACATCAACTCCCAAAGATTCAAAGATCATGTCCACGCTGATGGTTCTCTAATCTCCTTATCCAGACTTATTGTCTTTCTTAACCTCCAGTCTCACATCTCCAACTGCCCACTGGACATCTTGACCTGGATGTCTTGTAGACATCTTAACATGTCCACATCCCCATCCCTACTCTTCCTAAGTTCTCTGTTATTATTGAGGATACCACCATGCTCCCCAAACTCACAACCCAGGGCTCCTCCTGGATTCCTCATTCTTCCTCAATGTCCCCATATCCAATCCGTTGCCAAGGTCTGTTGATTTCACCTGGGCAGCATCTCTTGTCCATTTTAACATCTCTTGTTGATTTCACCTGGGCAGCATCTCTCCATAAGCTCCCTTCTCTCCTCACCTCACAATGGACCACTGCTGTAGCTGCCTGCCTCAGTCTCCCCACTCCAATCCATCCTCCAGTCAGCTGACAAAGTTTCTGAAGCACAGGCCAGACCACATCAACACCACCCTCCTTCCCCCACTCAATAAACTCTAGTGGCTCACCCTCAAGTCTGAGACCAAATATAAAATCCTTCCGCACTCAGAGCCCTCTATGCCCTGCCCCCTTCCCAATCTTCTTACCTCTTACACTCCTGATGTGAACTCTGTGATCCAGTGACATTGGCCTCCTCCAACAAGACATTCTATCCTCCCAACTCCAACCGATGGGGGCTTGGGAGCTTACAAAAGGGTCGGATGACCGCTGATGGCTGCATGCACAGGCAGTTGTATTAGCTTCACTCCCTCAATCAACAAGCATTTATTAAGTGTCTACTGTCTGCCAGGCACAGTGCTAGGCACTGGGGATGTAAAGAAGGAAATGAAACAATATTTTTGGGTAGCAAAGTGCTCTGCGGGTTATCTCCATTGATCTTCACCTGCCCTCAGAGAGCTTCTAGTCAGTCATAGAAAATCTGTATAAAGAAAGAGCAGCTGGTGTCAGGTGAGGAGGACTTGAGGATGCCCCGGGTGCTTCTCAGGAGCCCGACTTTGGCTCAGCCTCTCTGTGTCCCTGAGTCAGCCATTTTCTCTTCTGTAAAATGGCGGTGAGCATATTTGCTGTATCTTCTAAAAGCATCCTAGAAAGAGGAGACAGCATTGCTGAGGGGAGGAGGGTGCTGGATTGGGAGCCAGAGAACTGGGGTTGGAATCCAGCCTCTGTCACAATGTGTGTGACTTTGGGCAAGTCACAACATCTGTGAGCCTCAGTTTCCTCATCTGTAATGAGGGGTTGGCCAGGGGAGGGGATGAGCTTTTAAATAGCACTTATTATTCTCTCATTTGACCCTCACAACAATCCTGGGAAGTGTGTGTTATTATTATCCTCATTTTACAGATGAGGAAATTGAGGCTGACTGAAAGTAGATGACTTAGCCAGGGTCACACAGCTAGTAAGTTGATGAGGCTGGATTTGAACCCGGGTCTTCCTCACTGCAGGCCCAGTGCACTGTTGTCTCTAAGATTCCCTTCCACCTCTAAATCTGGGGTCCTAATGCCGTTAGTTTGTTCCAACATTCTGTGTTCCGCTGAGCCTGCGAATGGCTTCCTGCACAGGGGTTGGGGAGGGAGGTTAAGTTTCCTCCCCTGTGGGCCTGTAGGCTTTTGGGGTCAGCAGGTCTTCTCTTCCCCACTCTCTCTGGATGACACCCACACCCTGCCCGGAGTGGAGCCTTGGCCTCGCCTCCCTGGGGAGGAAGGACCAGAACCTCTGGGAAAGGTCGAAACTGCTGGAGTCCAGTGAACGCATCCCCGAGGCCACTGCGAGAGATGCGATTGATGGAAGAAACAAGCAAGCCCCAAGCAGAGGGGGAGGGGGAGAGTGGTAGTGGTTTCGGCCGCAGCCCGGCTCTGCAGCGACCTCTTGGGAAGCAGTGTGTGCAGAGCACCCCCACCGCAGCTCAGGAGGCAGCAAGGGATGGATGCTTGGGGAGACTGCCCCAGCTGGGGTTGGGGTCGGGGCAGGGACGGGGAGGTGGAAGAGAGGATTTCAGGAGAGGGATGGACCATGGAATGTGGAAGGTCAGGGGTGCCAAGTGTCTTCAAACAGACTCTCACAAGGGCTGATGAGGGTCGTGCCAGAACTAGGAGGTCCCTTGAAACAGACTGTCGGAGGCAGATGAGGCCCTAAACTGCGGAGCCCCAAATGTCAGCTGGGGAGGATCTTGGGGGAGGTGGGGTGGAGGGGGGCAAGCATCCCATCACTGCATTTGGATTCAGGAGATATGGATATAAATCCTGGCTCCAGCTCTAACGCCCACCCACCCCCCACCTTTCTGAGCCCCAGTTTCCATCTCTATGAAAGTATGTGATACATAGACTCCCTATTTCACAGGCTTGTTGTAAGGAAAGTACTTGATAAATATTAAAAGCATTACTGAAATGGAGTAGGAGTAGCAGTGGTGGTGGTGGTGGTGGTGGTGGTGGTGGTGGTGGTGGTGGTGGT
>NW_020950758.1:743216-766452 GCF_900497805.2 Vombatus ursinus | reverse complement strand
GTGGTGGTGGTGGTGGTGGTGGTGGTGGTGGTGGTGGTGGTGGTGGTGGTTAAAAAGCTCAGCCTAAGAGACCCAAGTTCCTCTAGCGAAGCCCTTTCGGTTTACAAAGGAGGAAATCGAGGCTTGGAGAGGTCCTATGGTTTGTTACACAGAGAGTAAGAAGCATAGTCAGAATTTGAACCTAGAGTCTTTGACGCCAAACCCAGGGCTGTTCAGCGGTTGCTGGGTTTTTCTGTCATTCCTCAAACTTTAGAGAAGAGAAGAAAGGTGTATCTAACCCTGGTGATGGGAATCACCATGGGGCATCTCACCAATAATTAGCGAGGTCCGCCCAGGTGCCACGCAGGCGTGGGGTATGAAATTCTGCCCCACCAGCAGCCCCTACACACCTACGGCTCACCTTCCTCTTGAAATTCCCCAGGGCCGGCTCCACCTCTCCCACTGCTGAGGAGAGCCTAGAACTTCTCAGTCCTGAATTCTAGCCCCCGATTCTTTTCCTGCTGTAGTCTTGGCTCCCCTTCATCCCCCAAGGTGACATCAGGAAACTGGGGAGGGGGCGTGGTAGAGGAAGAAGCCTAGCAGAGCGGGCCCCTGCCCTGAGAGGAGGAAGGGAGGTGAACTCCTTACTCTTACAAATGGCTAATGCAAGTTAAAATGAGGGGGAAATAGGGAGGGAGGAAGCCTAAGAAGCTGGCTGGGGAAACATGTGTTGGGGGCAATCAGACCGGATTTACTTCAGACTGAGGTTTGGAAAGGAGACCGAAATCCTTCTCCCTGCAGGGCAACAAAACCCTGTGAGGTCCTGCCGAGGGGTCCTCGTCAATGAGGGAAATGGGAGAAGACACTGAGACCCTACTAAAAAGAACTGGGGCGGGGTGCAGAAGGGACCCGCAGCCTCTAATCCAAACCACGTCTGAGCCAGCCTCCTGTCTACACACACCTCGCCAGGCAAGTGGCCGTCTGTTCTAGGGTACTTTCTTTAAAAACTCGCAGGGAAAGGAACCCCGCCACCTTCTGAGGCAGCCCATTTCACTTTTGCATAGGAAGGCCCAATCTATCTTTGGTCATTAAAAAGTTATCCAACTATACCTCACTCCGTGGCTACCCACATGTGTGCTGGTAAATGTCTAACAGCTTCTTCCCAAAATGCACGTATGTTTAAATTTCATCTTCGTCATTAACCTTTCCTTCATCACTTTCCTAAATCAGCAAAACAACAAATGAATAAATAAAAAGCATAGGAAGATTTGAACCTTTGCCAGTTTCCCAGGTATAGAGGTATAAATGCCCCCACTAAAAATTTAACAATCAGCTCTCCTGAGTTGGGGGAGCTAGCTCCAGGCCACCCCTTACCTAGCCCACATCTCCCTCTCTATTCCACAAGAATGCGCTGGGTGATGGTATCAAATGTTTCCCCAAAATCCAAATAAAGGACACTGACAGCGTTCCCAGAATTGACAAGTTTAGAAACGGAGTCCAAAAAAAGCCACATTTGTCTGGCACCACTGGTTCTTGCTAAAGCCGTGTGATGACTGCTTCCTGCCCTCATGTAGATGGGGGCCTAACCGTCCCTTTAAAAATACATTCTAGAATTTTCCCAGGAATCCAAGTCAAGCTCCTGGCTCAAGGTTTGAAGACCACATTCTCTTTCCTTATAAAAAAAAAAAAAAGTGGGAGAGTTGCCCTTTTCAAGTCCCACGGAGAAAGTTCAGACATATTTTTCCCCATACTAAGCCAAAATCTGCCTCCCTGTAAATAGAAATCTTAGGAAAACCCATCTAGTGATTTTCTTGCTCTGGGCAGTTTTCCAACAATTCAGAATGAATCCTCCAAGGTTTCAATCCAGTGAATATGGTTTTATCTGAAGCTGTTGAATCTCAGGGCTTTCAGCAGCTGGTAGATGTTTCAGCATCACTTTGGGATATGGGAAGGTATGACTAGGGTGGAGGGCAGCTAGGTTGCAGGTTGTCTACACACACACACTCACACATGCACACGAACCCTAAAGAAGTAATGACCAGGAGGAGGATTTTGGTACTTACTCTACTGATAGCCTCTTGAAATTCCTCTCTACGGCATGAAGGTGATCCTTAACTCTCAAAGCCTATGTCAGCAGAGTATGGGCACTGGAAGGCCCTACCAAGGTGAAAAGCTTCAAATGTGGGCCCAGAAGCGTGGCCAATCGCCAAAGACCAGTCAAGACGAGTATCATCAGATTTAACTACCAGGACCAATGCTTTGGCAACAGAAACTCCTGAGGACTGCCCAGCTGCCATGGAATGGGAAGTGGAAGGAAGGTAGGAGAGAGCAGGGTCTGCACTGGCACCAAAAGTGCCCACAGCCACAAAGCCTCTTGAACTTTAGAAGCAGAGATGTCACTAGCAATGTTTGAACCCAGGATAAGTAGAGCAAGATATACTTGGGACAATCAGTATACTATGTTTGAGGGATGTGGAGGTGGGCAAGGAGCTATGGGATCCTAGATCTGGAAGAAGGGGCCTTAGAGACTTTGAGTACCATCTCCCATTTTACAAATGGGCAAACTGAGGGTCTTGTCCAAAGTCATACAGATGGTGTCAGATGTAGGATTTGAACCCACGTTCCCTGGCTCTAAAACCAGTGCTTGTTTCTGCTGACTGCACTGGTATGAGGCCAAGGAGTTAAAATGCACTAGTAATCTAGTTTCGTCCAATTAAATAGTCACAGGAATAGGGTGTTAAGCCCAGTCATTTCTCTACTACTGCAGGACTGTAAGTGCTATCAGAGCACTGTAAATGTTGGTGCCCTAGGACAACTCAATAGTTCCCTCACCTTAGTTATAGTACTGGCTTTACAGTTGTTTTTCAGTCTTCTCTGACTCATTGGACTCACTGTGACCCCATGTGCAGTTTCCTTGGCAAAGATACTGGAGTGGTTTTCCATTTCCTTCTCCAGTTCATTTTACAGATGAGGAAACTAAGGCAAACAAGGTTAAGTGACTCACCCAAGGTCACACAGCTAATAAGTATCTGAGACCAGATTTGAACTCAGGAAGAGAAATCTTCCTGACTCCAGGCCCAGCACTCTATCCACTGTACCACCTAGCTGCCCCATATGAAGATTAAGGTATGAGCATGGAATGTTTTATGTGATGTTCTCACTGGAATCCACCATGATTCCTCAGTGTACATTTATATTTGCCTGGTGCACCAAGAGGAACTGTCTTGCCTATTTGTACAAAGCCGGTATGTGTGAAAGGCAAGGCTTAAACGGAGATCGTACTGACTCAGAGGCTGCCTCTCTCTAACCACTACACCACACTGCCGCACACTCACACCTCTATGAATAGGAAATTATAGCTTGCCTTATTTATCCCTGTCCCCACAGCCGCCACATGGGGAGCACGGGCCAAAGCCCACATTGGGCACTTCCACGGTTTTTGAATGAAGAAATGGTAGCGATATTTCTATAGCATTTTGTATTTTCATTTGTAAAGACACCGTTTCATCCCCGTATCAATATTGCCCTGTGAGGCAGGCAGGGCAGGGATATGGTCCCCCATTTCACACAAGAAGAAATGGGTATTTATGCATTTCAGGACAGAAAGAAAACTCAGATGCCATAGAGACCCTTCACAAATCGGGAAAGGTAAGCCACAAATACTCAATCTGTCAGTCAAGGAGCATTTATTAGCGATGTGCTACATACCAGGTACGTGCCTGGGGTTACAAAGACAGAAATGAATCAGGCTCTGTCCCCAGCAGCTTCCATTCCATTGGGAGAGAGAACCTGTACGTTTAGAAGCTTGTATGAAATCGATACGAGAGAATCGGGAGAGATCTGGAAGAGCTTCGTGTAGAAGGTGGTGCTTGGGCGATTTTGGGGTGTCATGAGGGAGACTGTCCAATGCCTCTCTCCCCTCCCTCCTCTTCCCTTCCCAATGAGGGGTCTTTGAAATGTATGCAGACATACTCTGGCTGCTCCCCATCTAACACGGGCAACTCCTGAAACAATCGAAGCCGTGGTGACTCAGGGGTCCACGCTCTGTGGTAAAGAAGAGCCTTCCTTAGAAGGCTTGGGAGCAGTCTCTCACTCCCAATCGTGGTGGATTTGGAGGGAAGAGGATTGGTTGGAGCTACTTCCCTCTCCCCCTCCCTGATCTTGCCTCTCTCTCGTCTGTGTTTGCTTGGGTGCCCGCACGCCCCGAGGTGTGTGCACCGACCACCCCATGACCGTGGAGCTCCAGAGGTTCTGAGTATCATCAGAGGAAACAGTGGCTGGGGACTCTACAGGAGCAGCGGCAGCTTTGGGGTACAGAAGGAGCAGAGATCTCCAAGGACAAATGGATGAGTAGAGAGAGCCCCAGGAGGGCAGGCATCCAGGGCAGGTAGCTTGCCCTGAGAAGAGCCATCCCCGTGCGGCCAGGGTGCCCGTTCGCCATCATCAGGACCACACCAAGAAGCAAACCTGCTGAGGACAGTAGTGACCCCTTGGCCGTGTCTGTCCTCTACAAATGTACCTTTGTGTTTCAAAAATGGTAATAGCTAACATTTAGAGAATGCTTACTACGTGTGGGGTACTGCGCTGAGCACTTTGCAAATACCTCATTTGATCCTCATAACAACTTTGGGAGGTAGGTAGTATTATTATCCCCATTTTACAGATGAAGAAAATGAGGTAAACAGGGGTTAAGTGACTTGCCCAGAGTCACACAGTAAGAATCTGAGGTCAGATTTGAACTTGGGTCTTTCTGACTCAGTACTCTATCTGTTGTGTGCCCCCTAGCGGTACCAGCTTGGGTCTACTCTCCCCAGGGACCTTGTGTATGCAAAATGAGAAAGCTTGGGGGGTATTTTTATAACTTTTGCTCTTGCTATATATTCTCAGTCAATATCCCTTTGTACAAATTAGTTGCTATCAGCTGGTTGATATTGTGGGTAGGGCACACCAGAAAGGGGCTTAGGGCTAACAGGGTTAGAAGCCACAACCACACAAAATTATCCCTAAAATGCCTGAGGAGAGCTATCTTATTCTCCCCTTTAGGAACCTAACCTTCCCTGGCTGTGCAAGCCGGATGACTGGCCCCAGAAGGGGTATTCCAAGGGATTCTCCTTTCCCAGTGGCAGAGCCAGGACACAAAAGCAGGCCTTCCAACTCTGAGGCCCGAGCTGTCTCCGCGATGCCATCTTGTCCAAGGTCACAGTTAGGAAGCGTCCAGAGTCACTGAACCAAGGCCTGGATGTTTCTGTCCAGGGCTCTGGGCGGTAACCATTCCTCTTGGGTCAAAGAGATACTCAGGGGCAATCCAGCCTTTTCTCTGCACCCTCAGATTCCATCCTGTTAAAGGGGAAGCTAATCCTGTTCCTCTATCCTAATTTGCAGCTCAGGCAGGAGCTTTCTTTCTGTTAGTGGCTGAAACTGCCCCAGCAGCAGCAGCAGCAGCAGACTGTACCTATGGAAGGGACCTGAGCCCAGCCCCCTGGAGAGGAGGCTGACAGCTGAACTCGCCCCCAGCAAACTGCAAACATGTGAACAGAAGAATGCCTTTGCCTACGCAGACCCAGTGGTTTTAGACACACCCACGCGGTTTTCCAGGAAGGGGTCCCAGGCAGAGCCAAGTCAAGGCTGCCTTGTGCAAGACAGGGGCCAAACCTGAACACTTGCTGATTGTCCTGGAAATGCAAGAAAGGTCCTCCTAAAAGGAACCGAGGTGCTGTCAACACCCTCCTTCAGGTGGAAGGAACTGGCAGCCTTTTCAATGGGACTTTCAAGACCAGCCAGAGGCAATGTCCAATGTGCCCCAGTCACCGGATCAGTTTTCCTTTGGCAGTCACCTCCTGACACCAGGAGACATGGTCTTTTCCCTTTCCCTTTGGACCTTTCCCTTGGACCCTGCCTGCATTTTTTCTTTTGGCTCAAATTAAATGAAAAAACACTCCAAGACTCCAAGGGATCCATGACCCTCCCTGATGTGAGAGGTCTCTCCACATATGCAGATTGGGACCCACCCATTCCTGCCACTCATCCTGGGTGACTTTTGTCCACTTGAAAGTCTGCTTGTGCTGGAAGTCTTCCCTAGATCCTTCTGACGTTACAGAAGAGGACAAAGGGCTGTCCTTGAATTAGGGATGTCTCAGTCTCATCATATTAAAGAAGCTATAGCAAAAACAGCTGTATCAGCATTATCTGTGACAACCAAAAGCTGGAATTAATCAATCAATCAAGCATCATTTATTGAGCCTACCAGGTCAGCAGTTAACATCACTACTGGTATTCCACGCATTTAAAAAGAAGCCAAACTCAGAGGCTCCCGTCACCAAAGAGAAAGATCCAAACACCAAAAAATGTAAATATTATGAAAAATGCAAAATAGAGAATAAATTAAAAGGAAAGGAAATTTTGAACCTGCTGTACAAGACAAACTCCAGGCCCAGCAAACTTAATCCTTGTCACAGATTGCTTATTGATTTTTTAAATGAGTAAGAAAAATGGTAAAATATGTAAATAAATTAATGTTTCTAATTCCCAGGGGTGGGAGAGGAGAATTTTCTGCACAGCACAGAAATTTAAAGCATTCTTTTCTTTCTTTAATTTTGTAATTATTTACAGTGGAAAGGCTAAGAATATCACCAGTGTTTTAGACCCCAGAATTGTTAACTGAACAAGGAAACATAATCTAGATTATTAAATTCTTCCTTTGACAACGATCTGCTGTTGTTTGTCCAATGATGTTTTTTACTCTATTTTTCTTGGGTTTGTGCACACGTGTGTGGGTTGGGTTTTGTTTTTGTTTTTGTTTTTGTTTTGCAACATGGCTAATATGGAAATATGTTTTGCATGACTTAAGATGTATAATTGATATATTTCTTGCCTTCTCAAAGATCAGGAAAGGGGAGGAAGGAAGATAATTTGAAGCTTAATTTTTTTTTAAATTAATGTTGAAAAAATTTACATTTGTCAAATATTTAATGAAACAAAAATATATTTAAAATAAAGTAAAATTCTTGCTTTAACCAAAAAATCCTTAAACAGCAGAGAAAATAAAAAGGAGTACTGAGAGAAAGACAATCTAGGCTCTGGGATACAAAGACAGAAGTAAAAGCCTCTGCCCCTAAGGAGCTTATGTTCTATTTTTTTTTTAATTTTTTAATTTTTTTTTTTTTAGGCAATTGGGGTTAAGTGACTTGCCCAGGGTCACACAGATAGTAAGTGTCAAATGTTTGGTCTGAGGCCAGATTTGAACTCAGGTCCTCCTGACTTCAGGACCGATGCTCTATCTACTGTGCCACCTACCTGCCCCGAGCTTATATTCTATTAAGAACAAAATATGTGTCCAAAAATTGGGGAATGATTGAACGTTTTGAATATATCAGTGTGGTACTGATAAATACACTACTCTTTAGCAGTGCCATTTTGAAGATTTTGTAAGTCTTTTAGTTCTAGTTTTTCCAGGAATTTGTTCAATTCTATATTTTTTTCTCTTTTTGTATTTCTGTTAGTCTTGTCCCAAACTGAGAAAATGACATTGAAATCTCCCGCTACTATTGTGTCACTGTCCATGTCTTCTTCTAGTTCAGTTAATCTTTTCCCTTATGAATTTGGATACTAAGACATTCGAGGCATATGAGTTTAATGTTGATATTGGTTTCTTGTCTATAGTTTCTTTTAGCATGTTGTAGTTTCCTTGTTTATCATATTTTATATTATGAATAGCTTTGATAGCATGATTGCAACGCTTTCTTTTTTGGATTTATTTGCTACATAGTAAATTTTGTCCCAGTCCCTCATTTTTATTCTGTGCATATCTTTGTTTTTAGGAGTGTTCCTTATAAGCAACAGATTGTGGGGTTTTGTTTTCACATGCAATCCAACACTGTTTTCTATCTTATTGGATTGTTTAATCCCTTCACATTTAAAGTTCTGAGAGTCAAGTTTAAATTTGTCTCCATTTGTCTCTAATATTGTCCCCCCCCAATAAGATTTTCCCCTCTTCCTCTGCAAACACATGACTTTGTTTCTTCAGTTATTTTAGCTTACTCTGTTTTAAGGTAACCTTATTCCCACCAGCTCTCTTCCCCTTGCCTTCAAGGCTGTCCCTCTCTCATTTGTTATCCCTTTTCATGGCTTTGTAGTTTTGCTTAACTTATTAACTCCTTTTTATTTCTTCCTTGTCCTCAAGTAGCTCATGTCTAATGGGAAAGGCAACATTTACATGTGTAAAGGTATATACAAAGCACATATGAGTAACCTCAAGATATGAGACCTGGAATGGCCTCACATGCAGAAGGTATCACTTGAGGTGAATCTCAACAGAACGTAGGAATTCCATGTGGTGGGGGAGCATTGAAGGCAGGGCGAGACCCCAGTTCAAAGATACCAAGATGGGAGATGGAGCAGCATGTGACCTGGCCCCTGAGTCCTAGACCAGCACTGGGCTTTTTTTTTTTTTTTAAGGAGCTTTAAAGGTGTCTCTGGAGCTTTCCAAAAAGACTGAAACATCACTTTTAAAAGGCCAGCATATAGTGCAGAATTGTCTTCTTTTTATTGTGGTTTTACTGGTCTGTAGAAATACTACTCTGTGGTTCAGTTGTATGAGACGTAAATATTTATCATCCGGCCAATGAAAATTACTCCAACTACTCATTCCTAGGACGGGACCCAGGGAGGGGTGATTAGACCTTCCAATCCACCAAGTATCAATCATACATAGACTGTTAGAGGTAGAATGAACCTTAAAACACAGAATATATAAGGGCCAAGGTGGGAAAGACCTTAGAACGTTCTAAGATTTAGAAGGGGCCTAACATTGTAAATTACAGAACTGGGAAGGATCTCAGAACTTATATTAGAATGTGAAATATAAAAGGCCAGAGCTAGAAAGTCTTTCGGGATTTAAAATATTAAGACATAGAACGTGGAATGTTAGGGCTGGGAGGTACCTTAGAACATTGATGCTTCTACCACAGTACACAGAAGGTCGGACCTAGGAAGGATTCTTGAATATGGAACAATGAATGTCAGATCTGGAAGGTTTAGAACATGGAAGGCAAGATCTTAAAGAGACTTTAGAACTCACAATATTTTAACATCAAACATAGCCAAATTTGAAGGGAAACATAGAACAAAGAATATTAGAACACAGAACACGGAATGTCAGAGTTCCAAGTTACTTTTACAGGAAACTTAGACAATCATTTCGGGGAGGTACCTTAGGGATGGTGATGTCTAACTCAAATAGAAATGAGGGCCACCAAACCGTCCATAAGGATGAACTTCAGGGCTTGGTTGGAGTCAGCATATGGGCCAGTCCTGAAGGTTGGTCTCTTGACTTTTAGAAAACCACATATTAACATATTAGCCTATGTTCTAATGTACTTTCTTTTTATTTATTGTGTTAGATAGTTCCCAGCTACAATTTAATTTTGTTTTGCCACAATTGCTGTCCCAGGCTCTCAGTTTGACCTCGCTGCCTTAGGACACAGAATATTCGAATGCAAAGCATAAAATATCAGAACTGAGAGGGACCTTAGAACATAAGACAAAGAAAGTCAAAATCCCAAGGTACCTGAGGCATCACCTCATGAAATCCCTCATGGGACAGACAAGGGCACTGAGGTCCAGCAAGCAGAGGACGCTCTAAAGTTTCTCTTCCACATACCACAGGCTGGCTCAGGATTTCCTTCATGCTCGTGTGGATCTGAACCAGCCCACACATGGGAACACAGGATAGGCATTCTAGCCCAATGCTGCCATTCCGGCGGCTCAGCTCCCCTTGCAGCCCCCCATGTCTGCTGCATTCCCAGGCCTTCCTGCATCTCCCCAGGTGGCCGACTTGGCAGAAGCGATGTGGAGCTAAAAGGCTGGTAATTCCTCACGGCAGCTGGGACGGTATAGGGTGGGCTTGCTGCAGAATCTCAAACTGGCATCCACTGTGGAGGGCTGATTTGAGAGGACTCCCCTCCCCTGCTGTTCCAGCTAAATCTGGAGACAGAACTTTTCAGGGATTATGGCAAGACCCCTGGTGTCGCTGACAATGGACAGCTGCATTGTGATGTTCGCAGCTGCTGATCATTTTAAGTGGCTTTTAAAAAAAAGATTCAAAATATTTGAATATAGGATAAGAAGTCCACCACGCAATTAATGTAATTCTAAGGAATCAATGTCTGTAATCCATGAAAGCCTTTCTCTGATTAGAGCAAGGGGGAGTCTTTGGGACCTGTGAGGCAGGCTGCAAAAAGATGGAGGGATTTGGAGTCAGAGGAACTGACTGGGTTCAAATTCTAGCCCTACAACTTTGGTATAAAAGACAGAGCTCTAGACTTGGCAGAGACCAGGTCTTACCTCTGACCCTCACTAGCTAAATGACCTTGGACAAGCCACAACCTCCCTAAGCTTTGGTTTCCTCAACTACAAAGTGGTGGTGATGACATCTGGATTAAGGACCTTGGAAGGTTGTTGTGAGAATCAACAGAGACAAAAACACTTTCTGTGGGTTATATAGTACTATCGAAAGGTGGTGCCATGCAACAGAGGAAACACTGGGCTTAGGGTCAGGAGGACCAGAGTTGGAATCCTGCCTCAGTCTGGGGAAGACACTAACCTCTCTGTGCCTCATCTATAGAATGGAGTTAATTACAGCACCTATTCCCAAAGTGAGGATCCGAAGAGGTACCATTTGTAGAGCGCTCAGCGAATTTTCAAGTGCTACGTAAATGGTAGTCATTATTACTAACTGCAGACACAATTATGACCGAAAGTTTGGTTGCTGTGGGATGATTTTCTTCTTACCTTATCAACTCAACAAACAGTCTACTGTGGCATAGAAAACCTGTGATTGGTCATTCAATGTAAAGATGACTCATACTCATGGGAAGAAGTTGACCCAAGGAAAATAGGAAGGGGTCACCAGGCCTAGGAAGCGGTAGGGGCTTTGTCATTTGTTCTCTGGGGCCGTCCTTTCTCCTCTCCGACCTTCAGTTCCGTCACCCTGAAAACAGGGGTAATAACTCCTGCCTCGTCTCCCTCTCCCCTGGGACCACCGTGAGAATCCAGTATATCTGACGAGTCACCATGAAGCCTCTATCTGATGACCTTGTATGAAGGGGAAGCCCTAGTGATGTCTCTACAAGTTCCTGAAATTCATCCTGAATCAAAGAAAGAATCCTTGATGCTCATTGGAAACCCACAGAAGATACCAGATTATCCCATTCCCCATCTCTTTTTTCTTTAACATTACCAGGTAAGGGGCACCGAAGGAGAAGTGAGAGAAATAACAAAATAAAACCCTGGCCAAGATAGCGGTCTGAATGGGAGGCAGATCCCTTAGCTCCCATGTGCCAACTCCAACAAAGCCCTGGAGTTCACACCAGACCAAATTATTAGCAAGAAAGACAATGAATAACAAAACTAAGTGACTTCTTCCATCCCAGAACCATGCAAAAAGTCAGTCAGAAGCCTGTGAGTAATACGCCAGCAAAATTAGCAACAGGCCAGGATATGTGACGCCTGTAAGGCTCTAGGTACAGAGAGCAGAGGACTCTTCCAAAAAAGCCCCAAGATGGAAGCTTGGGAAGCCCAGGGTGGAGCAGCAGGCAGTGGGCAGTAACCAGTGGCCAAGGTTGTGATGTGGTATTCAGACCTGGACAGTAAAGTCCCAGGAGTCCTGAGATCCTTAACATTCTGTCTTGAGATATCAGAGAGGACCCTGAAAATCCAGCACTTTGAATCCCAAAGATCCAGGAGTGGAGATGGGGAATGGGGAGGGTGCAGAGAAGATGCAGTGAGGCTGAAGCCTGGGAGGTGGAGGTCAATGCAGGGACCCAGGGGACTCCAGGCATGATCAAGCAGAGCCTCACCCAAAGTGTATCGGAGGCAGAACCTGACTGACACAAAGCCTCGATTCAGGAGCTAACACTGGAAAGGTGAATAAATCAAAGACCAACCAGTATCAAAAATCATTGCAAATCAAGATCCCCCAAAAGAAGGGCGAGTAGCCACACTGTGCATCAACTGAAAGAGAAAAGATGGATTTGTAATAAGGATCACATGGATACCTACAGGAAAAGAAGTCAGAAATTAAAAGTGAAATAAAATCTCTGGAGGAAAGAATCGGGGGGAGAATAAATAGCTTAGATGAAATGTGATCAACCTCACTCAAGAAATGGACTTCCCCAAAACTAGAATAGACCAAAAAGAAATCAAACACTCCATGTGATAGCAAAAATAATAGAATAAAATCAAAAGCCAAAAAAAATGGGGGGAAATGTAGGACATCTGATATCAAAAACAACCGACCTAGGAAACAGGTAAGGACCCTGAAAATAATGAGTTTTAAAAAGCCTGAACACCATGTTTCAAGAAATCATCAATGAAAACTGCCAATATTTTTACAACCAACTAAAAATAAAGAGTAAAAATAGAATCCACCCATCATCTCCCAAAAAAAAAAAAACACATAGGAAAAGTCTCAGGAATATCATAGACAAAATCCAGAGCCCCCACATCAAAGTACTACAATAATCCAGAGGAAAGAAAAAGTTTAATTACCAAAGAATTAGTCAGGATCACACAAGACCTGGCTGCTTCCGTTCTAAAAGAGAAAAGATCTTGGAATATAGGCATATAAGATATAGGCTTACAAACAAAAATAATTTCCCTGCAAAGCTGAATATAAACCTAAGAGGAGGGAGGGGAGGTGAAATAGACCTTAAACAATGTCCTGAATAAATGACTTTCAAACATTTCTGGTGAGAGGATCAAAGATGAATAGGAACACTGAAATGTAAAAACAAGAATAGAGGGAAACTTAGAAAGGCGAATTTATATTAGTGATTGGAGGGAACTGTACAATGCTTTAGTGATAACACTCTAATAGGAGGAAAAGAAATAAGCATCCCTTCAGAACCTTAATGTTCTCAAAGGTAGTGTGGGAGTTGAACAAGAAAAAAGAAAGACCAGAGGTCCTTGGGGGTGGATTGACTTTGTTCTAGGATTTTGAAGAGGGGAGGGGCAGGGGAGGAACACATTTGTGTAGAATATGTTGTTGTTGTGGTTGTTGTTTGTACGTTGTTCTCAAAGAGGACCATGACGTCAGGAAGGTGATGCCATGACTTGCAAATGAATTGGGTTTGAGTGAAGGAGGGCTGTGCAAAGTCACCAGCCTCACTCTCTCCTCCAGAGCCATCTGGGTCCAGTGGCAAGACATAGATCAGGACGACTGGAGATGGCTTCAATGGCTTCCAGGAATAAAGAGATGATAGTCCCGCTCTATTTTTCTGTAGCCTGGCCATATCTGATGTATCACATTCAATCCTGGGTGAAACAGTTCAAGAAATACATCAATAAGTTAGTGTTCAGAAAAAGGCAATCAGGATGGCAAAGGGCCTTGACTTCCATGTGATATGAAGATTCGTCAAAGCAACCGGAAATGCTCAGCCTTGGACAAGATATATCTTGCTTAGGACATTATATCTGTGCTCAAATATTTGAAGTGTTGTCATGTCAAAGAGGGATTTGTCTTATTCTCTTCTGCCTCAGAGGATAAAACCAGGTGTCATGTGGAAAAGAGACAAATTCAGGATTGATGTCAAGAAAGAAAGCAGTAGTAGTAGTAGTAGTAGTAGTAGTAATAGTAGTAGTAGTAGTAGTAGTAGTAGTAGTAGTAGTAGTAACTTTAATCTTATTAGATTTGGCCCATTGTTCTAACCTAATGTCAATGTATTGGGATCCTGACCATCACTCATTCCATGAGTTATCCTTTACAAGTTTGTTACAACTGATAATTTCATATAAACATCTTCAGTGCCTTTATTCAAGTCACATGTTGAGCACCACAGGTCCAAGCATAGAACCTTCAGGCAGCTCACCAGAGAACTTCCTACAAGTTGTCATTGACTACTAATGACTCCTCGTTGGGTTCACTCATCTAACTCTGAATTCACCAAATGGCCCTATGATTTTGTCACATCTCTCCATTTTGTCCATAAAAATGGCACAAGAGATTTTGTCAAAAGTTTTGCTAAAACATAGGTACACCCATGTGTTGTTGTGGAAGGAGCACTGTCTCTAGAGTCAGAGACACTGGGCTCAAATCCACCCTCTGACACAACCTGTATGACCTCCAGCAAATCAACTAACTTCTCTGAGCCTGTTTGTTCAGCTGCAAAATGAGGGGCTTGGGCTAGATGACTTCTGAGGTCTTTTCTAGTTGCATTCTTTTTGGTATACCAGTCTAATTACCATGTAAGAAAAAAAGAAAATGAGGTTATTCTGGCATGACCTGCTATTGACTAAACCCTAAACCGTGCTGGCACTTTGTGATCACTGCTTCACTTTCTCAGAAGTCAGAAACCATCCCTTTAATCACATCTAGAATTTAACCAGAAATAGACATCAAACTCACTAGCCTATAGTTTGTAAATTCTATTCATCCTTCCTTTTAAAAAAAAATGGGACATTTGTCCTTCTCAGACCCACAGTTGCCTTCCTATTTTCCATGATCATTTGAGATCCAGTTTCAGGAAGTCAGTGGTCATATCTGCCAGCTCTTTTAGAATGTAAAGATATCATTTGTTCAGGCCAGGTGGCTAAAACTCATTTAAGACAAGTGGGTGCCATCTTACCATCTCATTAATTCTATACGTTCAACATCCCATTCACATTCTTGTTGTATACTTATCAGGGAGAAAATGAATGATATGTCCTGTTCATCATCATCAACTCTCATTATCCAATCCGTCCAAGCAGTGGCCCCATTGTTTCCCTTGATTCACCTCTCCTCAGCATAACTTAAACATCTCCATATCCACAGATAATGAAGCATTCCTGACTGTTCTTCCAGGGCTGCCCTTGGTAAATATCCTGTTATATGCCCACGCCTCCATCGCCGGCGCTTGTATTTTTAAATTCTAAACTGGGAAAGTATGAGGCAGCTAGATGGCGCAGTGGATAGAGTGCTGGTCTTGGAGTCAGGAGGACCTGAGTTCAAACCAGCCTCAGACACTTAACACTTACTAGCTGTGTGACCCTGGGCGCTTGACCCCGATTGCCTCACCAAAAAACAAAAAAATGAAAAAAAAATAATAAACTTGGAAAGTCTGAATTGGTCAGTAAGCTCCATGTGTATTCATACAGGGCTCTTAGGCAACTCTCCTTTTTCCTCCTTGGGGGAATCATTCTGTTCTTTTCCTTCAGGGTTTAAATTATAAGAGCTTCCTTCCTTCTTGAGCAAATTTCCCCTGTAGAAAAATTAGTACAAGTGACTATTCCTTTGCCTTCTCTGAAATTCACACTTTCAAAAAGCAATGGTTCAGGTCAGACTATTCCCAGCTTTCTTCCTCTTTTCTACCATGAGGTCATTTGCCTCCAAGGTTTCTGTCACTTTCACTTTGGCAAATTTCTCCTTGTTGCTCAGATTCAGGGCTAGAAGTCTGTTTGTCTCCTCCACTTCTCAAAGGATGAAATTTTCACTAGTTTAGATATGAGAGAGAGAGAGAGAGATGAGGGGGAGAAAAGATGAAGAGAGAGAAGAAAGAGATGGGGAGTAAGAGAAGAGAGCGCACACTTTAGTGAATGCCTTAGTCTTTAAAAGCCCCATACAGCTACATTATCCTACTTTCATGCCAGGTTTACGATCTCTCTTCTGAACAGAATTATTTCTTCTTTCTGCCCACCAATCCGTAGCAAACTCACAAAACGGTATTTTCTTTTTCGTCTTCCTCCGTTGATCTTTATCTAAATGCTCTCCACCAAGTTCCCACTCATGGGTTCCTGTACTTCCACAGATGTGTATATATCTAAGAATACAAGTTGTTACCCTAACACCTCCCTTCCCCTTAGCTCTTCTAATCTTTTCTGAATAAGATTCCAGTCATGGACTCAGTGATATCTGGTGGGTTTGATTTACTCCTTTGTACTAGGAGTTTTAATTGCTTCTGTTTATTACCAAAAGACCGCAATTGCAGAAACATCTCGGTTTACGTGTTTCCCTACTGGCTTTCTTCCTGGATGTTTCCCATGCCTTGTTCTGTTCACGTTCTCCCTGGAATGTAGAATGTAAGTTCCTTGAGAGCAGCAACTGGTTTTTTTTTTTTTTAATTTTTATCTGTACTCTATCCAGAGCAGCCACAAACTAAATGTAGTAGCTGAGAACCAAATGCTTGTTGATTAATTAATTAATTAATGCTTATTAATTAATTGGTTGAAGCAGCTACTGTTCTCAATGACAGCAGAACTGTCAGAGTTATACTGACAGTTTTTCCCCTCCACTCCCTTTTTCATTTTTTTTTTTTTAATTAAGGAGACAGCCGGGGGAACGGAAGGCTAGAACTGGAGTCAGGAAGACCTGAGTTCAAATCCAACCTCAGATATTAACTGGCTGGATGACTTTGGGCAAGTCATTTAGTCTCTGTTTGCCTCTGTTTCCTCATCTGTAAAATGCGGATAATAATAGGACCTTTTCCCCAGGGTTTTGTTGTGAGAATCAAATGAGATAATATTTGAAAAACATTTAGCAAACCTTAAGGCTCTATATAAATGCTTGCTATTATTTTTTTTCTAGTTTAAAATCCCCTAGATCAGGCTTGCAAGACTCAAGGCAAATACATTTTTATTAGGCCTTTCAGATAAACTTCATCTCTAGTTGGTCCGTTTGCATATTTCAACCTGTGGTCCAGAAATACACATCCCACTTTCAGATATCATATGCTTAGCCAGCTCTTGGCACCTCAAATCTGTCTTCCCCTTCTGCATACTCTGCCCTCCATGTACAATAATGATGAAAACACCACCTGTGCCCCCAGGGGCTGCAGTATTTTGCCTAGGACTTCATAATCCCCAGGAATGTTTTCTACGTGCCTCCTGGCAGCATCATTCGTCCCCACATGAATCATGAGCCTTGGAGAGAGGCTGTCAGGTTTGACAAGTCTCAAGAGGCTCTCTGTTACTTCCAAGATGCGTGCCCCAGGAAGACAAGAGAACTCGAGGCTGTTTATCTGTGATTGCCAAATGGCCAGTTGGGTGTCCCTGAGCAGAGGGGCCACCAATGACAACGCTTGTCTTTTCTTTCTCTGACCCTTACTGGAATCTCTCTTACCTGAGAGCACCTGAAAATCCAAACCATTTCTTCTTAAAAAACAAGGAGCTGCTTCTGCCTGAAAATGTCCAGCTCCCCGTCTCCACCATAAGCCTCACGCTTAGCTCCAGTGTCAAGTGGTGCATCTTCCCTTTGTAACAGGAGCCTGGCCAGTGAGCCTAGCACGGGTGCACACAGGGAGCAATTCTCTCTGCACTCACTCTCCAACACCGAGGGTGTGTGCAACTCCTGGTCAAAGTTCTTCCCGAGGGGAAGAAATGCATGGGCATGAACAGCGGGGATGGTGGACCAGGAAATGGAGGAGCAGAGGAGGAAAGTAACATAACGAGGCTGGGAAGATGGGATTATAGGCTCTAAGCTGGAAGAGGCCGGCAAGGCCCAGATTCTCGTTTTACAAATGAGAAAAGTGAACCAGAGAGGTGAAGAGAATCGCCCAGGGTCACACAGCCAGAAGTGCCTGAAACGGGATGTGAATTCAGGTCGTCCAGTGGCGCTTCCCAGCCACGGCTGAGAAGGAATCAAAGGCCGCACCCTCGACCTAGGCTGACTTCTAGTCTTTTCTCTCTCTGCACCTGGTGAGGACAGAACAAAAGCAAATCCTTCTGGCTTTACCCACTTCTTGAAGCCTTCCCTTTGGCTTGTTTTCCTGAGCTCCATAGGCTGGCGTGCCCTGGGAACCTGGTCACGGCACCAGCCTGCCCTTTCTCATTCATTGTCTGCACAGGGGCCTTCAGCCACAATTAGCAGTGGTGGCCTGGCAGGCAGACATGTAACTAGCTAATTAGACCCAGTGACCTCGATTGTCTTTACCCAGTGATCTCTGCTTCCTTGTACTTCCCTAGCTGATTTTCCCTCTCTTCTCTCTTCTCTCTGTCTCCCTGTCTCTCTCTCTCTGTCTCCCTGTGTCTCTCTCTCTCTCTGTCTCTCTCTCTCTCTCTCTCCCCCCTCTACCTCTCATCTCTATCCATTCTAACATACTATGATCCATAGGCTAAGGATTCTTCCAGCTTGGCCATTCTGTGCTCTATGCTCTAAGGCCCTTTGCAGTTCTGACATGCCTCGCTCAATGAGGGTCGCCAGTTTTGACATTCTCTTTCCTTAGCCCCCACCCCCATCTCTGCCATTCTATATTCTAAGCTCCTCTCCCAGCTCTGCTATTCCAGGTTCTAAGGTCTCTCCAGCTCTGCCATTCCTTGTTCAATGGGGGTCTCCGGTTCTGACATTTTCTGTTCTAAGGGCCCTGTCCTAGCTCTGACATTCTGTTCTAAGCTCAAATAGTCCATTTTCCAAGGTCCCTTTTCAGCTCTGACACCTAATGTTCTTAGAGGCTTTCCAGCTCTCAAATTTCACAATCTTAGAATGTGTATCCCCTGCTAAATCCAGTTTTCCCTCTTGTGACACAGCTTATCCATAAACCCAGGCTTCTTTCTGCCAATCTGTGGGTTTCACGCAGCTCTGGGGGCACCTGCTGGTTGGTCCTGGAGCCTGCCTGCCCCTTGTGTTCAATAGAAATCCCCTCCCCCAAATGGAATCCAGTCCTGACAGCTGGCTCAGAATTGGAAGGTCACATCGAGCTCAGCGTGGAGAAATGTGTCTGGTTAGCATCTGTTCTTAGCCCAAATAGGAAGTCCCACCACCTCTTCCCCACACCCCCACCACCCGTTTTCTGAATATGTCTGTTTTTTTTTTAATCCACCATAATGTACACAACTATTTGACACAGAAGAACATGTGGAAAAGGGATTAGTCTCTCAGACTTGCTCCACTCGGCCCAAGAGGGTAGAATTAGCAGCCCTGTGTGTAGAGGGGGAGGAGGGACTTAAAGCCAGGCAGATTTGGGCTCCATGTAAGGAAAAACTTCCAAACCATTAGAGCTGGTTCAAAGTGGGATGGGATTCCTTGGAAGGTAGTGAGTTCCCCATCACTGAGAGGATCCAAACAGAATGACCACTTGCCTAGGATGCTGCAGAAGGGATTCGTGCCCAGGCAGGGCTGTACTTCCACACTGAGATGCATTCCAATCTATGATTCCCTAATTAATGTTCTCCACAACATGAAGTTATGACTTAATAAGTAAAAATGAAGAGTAATTCATGTACATGGTGTTTTTGTTTGTCCAAGCATTTTCATCAAATGCATTTCATGAGCGTGTAAGGCTCTGCTAAATCCTTCAGGAGGAACAAAAACATGAATAGATTCATAAGAACTTACAGTCTAGTAGGCACCAACAAGACGTAATTGATAATTGCCCTGCAGATCATGTCCCAGGTCTAGGGCAGGAAGAAGCCTCTGAGGCCTCTGACCCAATATAATCCTCTCATTTCGTAGATAAGTAAACTGAGGGTCAGTGAGGCGGGGGGACCTGCCCTTGCTTAGAAGTAGCAACCTTAGAAGCTGGATTTGAGCCCAGGTTCCATGGCTGCTGAGCTGGTGCTTTTTCCAGGGTACCATTGTGCAGGATCAGTGAACAGGTACAAAGGTACCAAGAAAGGGACAAGTTTTTAAGGGAAGTCTGAGCCAGGGGAAATCAGGGAAGGCTTCATGGAGGTGATTGCATTAGAGCTGCGTTTGGAGCAGAATTTCATCAAGCAGAGATGGAAGCAGGGGACGGTGGAAGGAGGGGATAGAAAATACTCATTGTGTAGGAAACCACATAATCAAAGGCACAAAGGTAGGCAACGTGGGACACCTTAGAAAGAGAAGGAATGATCTAAATTGCCAGAGAATTGAGTATATCAAGGCTCTGGATTTGAAGCTGGGAAGGACTTTATAGACTGCATAGGGTGATGGGATAATGGAGGCAGCTGGGTGCCTCAGTGGATAAAGCACTGGGCCTACAGTCAGGAAGACTTGAGTTCAAATTCAGCCTTTGACATTTATTAGCTGTGTGACCTTAGGCACATCACTTAACCTCCATCTGCCTTAACCCACTGGAGAAGGAAATGGCAAGCTACTCCAGTATCTTTGCCAGGAAAACCTCATGGACAATAGTGGCACGCTATGGTCCATGGGGTAACAAAGGGCCAGACACAACTGAATGTCTGAACAACAGCCACAGGAAATGGGCTAATAGCCTACAGCTAGGAGGGACCCTTGGAGATTACTTTGTCCAACATCCCCACCCCCAGAAACAGTAAAGTGACTTCAAGCTGAAGAAGGCCTTGAAGGATGGGCTAAGGAGATTGAGCTGAGAGGACTTTCTGGAGGAGGTGGCATATGAACTGGGCTTTGAGTAAGGTTTAAATAAGAGGAGGGAAAGGAGAAGGTCCAGACAGGGGAAACCATATTAGCAAGAGCATGTAGTTGGGAATGAGCATGTTATTAAAGGGGTCATTCCAGACACTAATCTTGGAGCAAAAGATACCTGATAAGGAGTGGCATGGAACATCTTTAGTCCAGTGAGGTAACCATTTCGGCCAGATTATGTCCTGAGAAGTCAAACAAGGAAGGGTCCACATGATAGAGGAGCAATGGGCAATAGGGAGCTATTGAAGTTTGTAGAGCAGGAGAGTGATGTGATGAAAGGAAGATATCTGGGATCAGGTCCTGGGATGAGGTCAGGTAGCTGGACATAGGCAGACAGGCTAAGAAGTAGTTGTGTTAATTCAGATATGAGGCAGGACCCAGATGATTAATAGCATTAACATGTCCTAATTCTACTTTCTACTCGTATCACTTCAGTGCCAGCCAAGCTATCTCAGCATCCGTCAGCTAGGGTAGAGTGCCCTGATAAGAGCAGTCTCAGAGCTCTTTGGTCAAAGCTACCACATTCAGCTAGAAAAAGGCAAGCTGCGCGCCCCTAGGCTATGACTGTCCTTCCTTTCTGACCTCTATATCTGGTCTGAGACCAAAACCCTCTTACCCATAATTACCTAACTTGTGGGTCAGGAACTTGTATACCCTAAAGATCCTCTCTGGTTTAGCTGGATGTAGATGAATTAGAGCCAGAAGAAAAGGTGGACCGAGGAGGCAAGGTCACTGTCTGAATGCTGATCTTTAATTTTCATATTTGCCAACAGGAAAGCTCGAGTGCCTTTATACTATATTTTAGGCAGCAAAAACTTCATTCTTCCTACATCGTGTTATAAAGTAAAATAAGATTCATAGGCTATTTTGTAAGAAAAATAATTTCATTATCACCAAATCTATCTGGTGTCTATGATTAGTCCAATAAAATACCAAATAGTTCTTCGAGGTTCTGCTTTAATGAATGGTTAATCATTCTAAGCATTTAGAATAACAGTTGCTTGTATGTGTGAGAAGCAAATTTCTTGCCACCGCTATGATAAGAAGAGGCCCCTGCCCCAGTCTTTATTTTGGGCTTTCAGTCACTCCTCCTCAAAGCTTGAAGGTCACGACTCCCGCAGAATCACAACTCCTATTCTGACCAGCTGGCAGGCGTCAGCCCCCCCGCTATCACTTGTTGCCAGACATGTATACCCTTATCTTCCCCTCCTGATTTTGGGAAAACTCCATTTTTCTATGCAGTTTACATATCCATATTCTATATGAGGTTGCCAAAGCAGATGCCTGGGCTCTGAGTTTTCGTAGAGGATCCTGCTCTGCGAGTGTAAGTGAAATCCATAGATCACTATCTCTGCATCGTTGATTTGTTGAGTGGCAGCAAAGAGCACCAGGACATCAGGGAGGTGATGCCATAACATGTGAGGGCAGCGGATTTAAGTGAGGTGGGGCTGAGCAGTCACCAGCCTCACTTTCTCCTCCGCAGCCAGCTGGGTCCCCCAATGGCCAGATATCGATCAGGATGACTGGAGATGGCCCAGGATGCACACCTAATCAGTAACTCCTCAGGTTAATTTTACCTTAGATGTAAATAGTAATTCTGAAGGACGCTTCATATGAGCATTCTTTGTAGGTAATATGACCACCCCTCCTCCCCCCAAAAATGTATTGTGTGTCTAGCTTTCATAAAAATAATACTCAGAGCTAACATTTGGATAGCACTTTAAGGTTTACAAGGTGCTGTACATATGTTACTCACCTAATCATCACAACAAACCTTTCAATCTGATCCTACCTTATGACATTAAAATGTAACCCTATTTTAGAAACTGAGGCAGATGGCTGTTAAGTGACTTGCCCAAGGTCACACAACTAGTAACAGTCTGAGGCAAGATTTGAATTCAGATCTTCTTGACCCAACACTGTCCACTGAGCACCCTAGCTTCTTCTATGCTTTCATTACATGGAGGAAGAAAGGAAACAAGGACTTCTTTTAGTGTGTACTATATTGCCAAGCACTGTGCTTGGCTTTAAAATTGTGCTTTAAAATTCTCATTCTATCTTCACAACAACCTGGGAGATAGTGCTATTATGGTCTCCATTTTACAGTTGAGGAAATTGAGACAAACAGGGTTTAGTGACTTGCCCAAGGTCACACAGCTAGTAAGTGTCTGAGGCCAGATCTGAACTCAGGACGATGAGTCTTCCCAACTCTAGGTCAGGTGCTCTATCCCACCATGCCACCGAGCTGCCCCAAGGGCTTAATAAGTTCTGGTTAATTGGTTGATTTGGAAATCAAGAAATGGCAGAAAGTAGAACCAAGCCAGTTATAATAATGTGAGTTTCTACGGCACTTGTGAAGTCTGCCAAACGTCCCCATCACCACAACCCAGGAATCGGGTAGCCTGAGACCATTTGAGGCCCAACCCTTCAGATTCTCGAGGATAGTCACCATGTTCACACCCTTCCCCCAAGTCTTCTCTTCTCTCTCAATTCAGGAATATGCGAGTTCAAATCTGGCCTCAGACACTTACTAGTTGTGTGACCCTTGGCGAGTCACTGGACCTCTGCTGCCTCGTTTTATTTTCTATTAAATGGGGATCGTAACAGCATTACTTCACAGGGGTGGGCTCCAGGCCCTTCCCCTGCTCACCGCCCTCACTTGGACGCTCTGCAGCTGGCCAGTGGCCTTCCTAAATGAGTTGCCTGCAACTTTTCTGAGGTCCAAGGGGCAGCAGGGGTGAGAGTTGGACTTTAAACCCAGTATTTCTGACTCCAAACCAGGCCACATGTACCCACCCCCCTGGTCTAAAAGGAAAATGGGAAAGTATTCTAATCCACCTGCTTTTTGGACATAACTGCCATACACACACACCACACACACACACACACACACACACACACACACACACACACACACAC
>NW_020950758.1:691194-743206 GCF_900497805.2 Vombatus ursinus | reverse complement strand
CACACACACACACACACACACACACACACACACACACACACACACACCCCCGCTGTGCTTGGCTCCTCTGGCGACCGTGAGAGACCTTGTTCTTTGTGCCGGGTTTTGGTTTTTTCCCTCAATCAAAACAAAAAGTGTGACTCGTCCTCCCGCATCTCTATTTCCCTGGAACAAAATGCATTTCACTTTTGAAGATTCCAACAGACTGGGGACAGACAGGCAGACCGAGTGGTTACTTTCCTATGTGAAACTTAAAACCACAATCTCCGGTTCACAAAAGGCTGGGTGAGTCACAGGAAGAGGCCACTTGTTTGCAGAACTCATTAAAGGCAATGTGAGGCGAAATGGATTTCCTAGGTCAATAAAGAGGTGGCTGGCCAGGGCAGGCGGCCACCTGACCAAGCCCAGGGCCTCCCTGAACCAGGAAGTCACCATTAGATAATCTAACCCCACCCTCCCCAGATTCCGCACTATCCCTCCAGCATCCAAGCCTTTCTCACCAGCTTCACCAGCTTCGGGTACAAATACGGAACTCAAAGTGATGTGTCCACCAAAAAGGTGCCTATGGTCTTCACTGGCCCTCAGTAAAACCCTGGAGCTGAGGACAGGAGGGGTGACCCCACCGGCTTGTGCCCCGGTCAGACCCTCTCTGGCACAAGTGTAAGCCAGAAAGCTTCCAGAGCGGGTCAGCCAGGGGGAGGAAGAGCCTGGAGAGCGTGCTCACAAGGACCGAAGGAAGCCGTTGGAGACAAGACTGGGGGTTACAGAGGACGTGTGACCCAGGGAAGAGGGAGCTACCCTCCATACCCTGGCTTCAAGTCCCATCTCTGACCCACACTGACCGTGTAACCCTGGGCAGGCAGACCACTTACGCTCCCAGGTTCCAGGTAGCTCTCCAAGATCAGAAGTGTAGAATTAGGGAGGACGTGATGGCTGGCTTCCAGTACACATCAGTCAGTAAATATTTATTAAGCTCCATCTACATGCCAGGCACTGTGGTAGTTAAGCAATGGGGAGACAACTACAAACAAAAACAAACATAGTATTTGAAGAACTGGATGAGGGGTCGCTTGGGTCTAGAGGACAGAATTAGTACTGGTGCATGGAAGTCATGTGGGCGCCATTTTGGCTTGACCAAAGGAAACACTTTCCAACAATGAAAATTGCCTCAAAGTGCAAACCAGCCATGAATTCTCAATCAGGAGACAAATGAGTTCCCCATTGCCTGAAGTCCTTGCGTGGAGGCGGGATGGCCTACAGTAGCAATTCTCCATCAGAGAGATTCATACCGCTTTCCAACAATCAGACCCTACCACTGGGGAGAGGTAGAGATGGAGACACCAAGGAGTCATCCACCAAGCGGTGAGCATTGAGGCTGTCAGAGGGGATGAGCTCATCACCAGAGAGTACTGGAGAGAAGGGGATCTTGGGGAGTACCCAATCTTAAGAAGTTTGAAGAGGATGAGGAGCCAAGATAAAGGAGGGTGGCCAGAGGGGTGAGAGGGAACCCTAAGCCTGCAGTAACAATGGAAACCAAGAGAGGATGGGGTGGTTCTCCCTCTTCACCTGCATCTCTTGGAATCCCTCATTTCCTTCCACTCAACTTCTTGCTTGAGAAGACCACAAGGGCCTGAAAAATGTCACTGGGTACAAGCTGTCATGTGAATTTGAGTTTCAGAGGATACATGTGGACACCATGATACATTCTAGATCTTTGGGCACCAAAGAGAGATTGAGAGCTAGAGCTAGGCTAGCCAGAGGCGGGAGGGCATCCGTCATAAAAGGAGCAGGCGTCGAGACTTCATGCTCGGGTCGCGTCCCATAGGACTTTTGGACCAGAAACAAGGCCTTGGGACTCTGACTCTCTAAATTCCACTGTCCACCTGCTTCATAAGGGGCGGCAAGTGCCTCACAGTCTTCTTGAGGCCATCCGGCCCACGGGACAATCCCAGATTCTCCCGATAAAAATCCAGGGGTCAGGCAAGGTGCAAGCTCAATGGAAGAGATGCAGAGAAATGGGATGAGGCAGGAAAGGGAGCGGTGACTTGCCCAGTGTCCCCCAAGGAGCCAGCATGGTACAGTGCCAACGACACTGGACTTGAGGATCTTGGTTTGGATCCCAGCTTCACCATGTAACGTCTTTGGATGAGTCTCCTCACCTCTCTAGGCCACATTCCTCCTCTAGAACCCAAGAGCGCTGGACGCCATGAGCTTTGAGGTCCCTTCTGTTTCTATAGAGAGAGCTGCAATCCGGACACATGTCCCCTGGCTTCAATGCATCACTTCCACTACTCTGGACCTCTAGCCCTAGGACAAGTGTGCCCCATGCCTCAGCCCAATGTCCTTCGAACATGACAGGACTCAGGTCAACCTGTTCACTCTCAGAACAGAAATCCTCCCCAAAAGACCCTTCATAATTAGCTGGTTGTGATTTCTATACCCCCAGGACCAAACTAATTAATACATGCTAGAGTCCCTTGGGCTCCAAAAAAAATCTTCCAAGGTCCCCAGGTGCGCAGTGTGGTACATTGGAAAGAACCTAAGATTGGAAGGCAAAGTGCTTCTGAGAAGAAATTTGGTTGGTGTAGTGAAGAAGGCCCTGGGCCTGGAGTCCAGAGGATCTGGGTTCAATTCTCACATCAGATCCCAACTTGTAAGTCATCTTAACCTCGATTTCCTCATCTGTAAAATGAGGGGTTGAGTTTGTGTCCTTTTACATCCCTTAAGGCTTGAAGTCTATGACCCAGTGACTAGCTGTATGCCCATAGGCAAGTCACTTAACTTCCCCCAGGCCTCAGTTTCCCTATTTGTAAAATGGTTAGATGACTCTTAAGGTCCCATTCAATTCCAAGTCTAGATTCGAGGATCCAGATTGGTCTGAGAGTGAAGCCTGTGTAGATCTTCACATCCAAAAGAGAACAGAGAATCCACGAGAACAGTTTGGTTGTCTTGGAGTTAGAATGGTCCCTGACTTCCTTCTTGCAGGTGTTTCAATAGAGTAGGGCTGCTTAGATACTAGTTAATGGGAAAAATTATTGTTTTCTTATTATATTAATAATCAACCTTATATACGGGACCCAAAAAGGCTCCTTTTGCTTGCTCCTCCAAAGACAGTCTCTCAAGGACATTTCTGACCTTGCCCCCAAATTCCCTCCACCCCAACCATCTTGTCTAGGGGGAATTCTACCTGTGACCCCACCATAGTCCTACCCTGGTAGGACTGGGTGGAGAATAAATTCTTTTGTATGGATTGCTGGAGGCAGAATGATTCAGGGAAAATGCTGACATAATCAGTCACCTTCTCCCAGCCCCTCATGAGAAAAAGCCCATCTCTCATTTTACTCTATTCATTCTATCATTAATTGGGGTTTTTTTTGAATCATTATTAAATTTTCTTTTAAATTTATGGAATAAAACAAGCATTTTTCTTCCCTCTCCCCTTCCACCACCACCCCCACTACCCCATCATTAATTGTTAACCAATCACAGAATAAAATACTTAACATTAGGGTATAGGGAACTCCTGGGTTCCTAGAGGATATCCCTACAGCCTGTATATTTTAGAGGAAAGACTCAAACCCAAGTTTTCCTGGCTTCAAGGGAGGTCTCTAACCAACTAGCCACACTGCCACTGGGAAAATCACCAAGAACCTTTCACAAATGGTTTAAAAATCCAACAGACGTGAATTCCAACAGCTTCCTCCATCACTCTTATTTATTGTAAATAAGTTTTCTGAATTTGCATCCAGCACAACAAAATGAAGTATGACAACGATTTGGCTTATCGCCGCACCACTGCAGACACACAGTACAAATACTGGACACACCTAGGCCTGGGCATGGGACGCCGGGGCCCGAGAGGGAAAGACCCGTCTCTCTGGAAGCTGGAATCGTTTCACGCCAACGGAACGGGGGTGTCAACACAGCGAGCGTTGTATTCTTTCCTCATCTGTGACGGCTGCTTTGTCGACTTTGTGCTTCAGATCAGAAAATCACGTTCCTTGGGGTGATGTGGAGATGCTTGTTCTCAAATCCACCACGGCAGGGCATTGTCATAGTTACCACCATTTTACCTACTTACAGGCATGGACACGCACTGAAACACACATTTATGTGTGGACTATACACATATATATATACAGGGATGTGTATAGATGTGTATGGATGTATTACACGTATATGCACACCATACGTATACGCATGCACTTACAATGCACATGTGGAGATGTGTGCCTATGCATGGGCATATGCATATACACACGTGTGCCTGTTACACAAAGTATATAATATACTTGTTATATATTGTAATATATATGTATATAATACACACATTCTCATTTTCTAAAGTATCAATGTAACTTGAACATTAGCTATCATTATAATTGTTTTCCTAAGTGCCCAAGTGTTTACCTTAAAGATGAAAAACCTCCCATATTAATCACAGAGTCTCCCTACTTGGCAAGGGTAACATGCCACTTCCATGTAGACCGCCCAAAGTGCCATGCCCTTGAACACCACTCTAAATGGGGGGTGATACAGGTTGAACCCTGACAAAGTGACTCTTGGGGGTAAGGTGTGAAGGAGCTGGGATGAACTCTTCTTGCCCCCAAGGTTGGATGGGTTATTACCTGCCCTTGAAACTTCTCTCCACTACCCCATGGTCCAGAAGCCTCGGTGTCCTTCAAAAGGTCTTACAAACCCAACAGGGGCAAATGCAGAACCAGGAGCTAGGGGTCGAAATGCCCACCTGTATTTGTCTGTGCATTTGGTAAATACAACAAATACAGACACCTGTACGTTTGTGAGGACCCGGGTGTCTATACAAACCACTCATGGTGGGAAAAAAGGGTTCTTTCTGGGAGAGAAATCACCAGAGTGAAGGAATATCTATGGACTTTCTTTCACAGAAAGAATAAAGACTTCATTAAACCATCCCCAAGGTTTCTCTCGGTTGTCTAATAGTGCAATTGAAATAGGAAAAGCATTCCCAGCTACACAAGTAAAACTTTCTTTAAAAAATATATATGTTCTCAAAAATAGGAAGCTCAGTCTCGTCACCAAGGCAGAGTTCCATTTCCCAAAATCTCTTCCCTGTGAGCCAGCCGGATGAATGCTGGTGCTGAGCAGGAATGGCCACCTCCCTGCCACAATCAAAGAAACCCAGATCTGAAACAGGATCTGATTTTAACCAACTGTTCATCCATGGGGCCCCATAATTGAGGGGGAGAGGAAGAGTTTAAGACAAGATGTGTTGCTGTGAAATTCTAGAGGCTATGGCTCTTTAGATGGAAAACTGAACAATGGCTGAGCAGCTATTTCTTTTTTAAAAAATAATATTATTTTTGATGAATTCAGGATGCTCACCATCCAAATGACTACAGAAAGAATCAAGCCAGTATGTTTATACATGAATACAAGGAGGAGTAGAAGATGCCATGAACCACACCTACAAAGAACGCAATTTAATGTTCTCCTCCAAAGACTTCAAACAAAGCAGGTTTCCTTTAACAGCGTCGAGAAAACGACCGTCACCCTCCTTTGGCATACATTCAGTTCAAGGCCACGTTTTTGGCACCAGCCCTTTCCCCAAGGGCCTCAGTTATCCTGTGTGCTGAAGAGAACGATGGTAACAAGGGAAATATTGCACATGGCGATCACAGGTAAAAGTAGCCGTGACGACGGCCTGAGAACCTCGGCCCCCAAGGCCACCATGTGTCTCAGGACATTCAGACGGCACTGGCACCCATTACAGACACATTCCAAAAAGAGCCTCGGCTCCACGGCACTAGGATGGGACCCTCCCAGAAGTGGGTGGTCTCCAGGGAGGGTGGAGCATGGGGGCAGGAGGAAGAAAAATAAATATGCCAAGTACATAGCTAAGTATTATGGATACAGAGGAATCAGGGTATCTTTCACAGAATACAAGCATGGAGAACTTTTCACTGACACCCAGAGATTAGAACCATGTGAAAAGACACAACCAAAGTTCAGCCCCAGAGAAAATAAAAATACAACAGAGAGAACTTCCTGAAGTAAATGCCCTTTCCCAGCAGTCGGGGTAGGACTCCCTTAGAAGAGGCCTCTTCCCTCTGACGTCACTCTTCCAAGGTGGCGAGATCTCTTTTGGCTCAGAAATAAGCCGCATGGGATCCATGCTGCTCTGAAATGTTCTGCCCACTTTTCACAAGCACGGAACACTTCTGATTTTGCTGAGTAACACTGAGGTCTGCATCAAAACAAAAACAAAAAACAACAAACCTTCTAGCGAGTCATTCTTTGGGTTTGTGAGCCCGCGTGGCACCAAGACCAATACTGGCCATGGCAGGCTATTACACTGTGCCCTTGTCCCTGGCCGGGTCCAACCAACAAGGAAGCCTTTCTACACAGTGAATGAAGCAACATTCTCCCAACACTTAAAACAGACTTGTCCTAAGTTACTTAGAAACGCTGTTTCAAGGGGAAGCTGGGCGAGTTGGGGTGGGGAGGGAGAATGAAACATTTCTAAATTTTTTAAGCAAGTGAACACAATGCCCCAAGTTCCAACTGAGCTCTTCACTAAGCCTATCCTTTAATCGGAGGTTGGCAAGTCCTTTGCGTTGATGTCACAAGGCTGTCAGTACGTGTCAGCAGAGGCTGAATGGATATCCTGATTTTCAAAAGGGGGTAAGGGCTCTCTCCAAAAAGTGAAGTTACTGAAAGTGTCCGAACAAGGGAAGTCTGAAGAATGGCTTCTTTTCAGCAATGGGAAAACGTGGTCAACCACCTCACAGAGTCTCACGTAACTGGGAAGAAAGCAGACAGGTCAATCATCACCACATGACGATGAACGTGAATCAATGATAACAACAATAAAAACACCTCAGGCGCTTTACACAAATTCTCTTACTGCATTCTCGCAACAACCCTGGGAGGGAGGCGCTATTTTATCCCCATTTTATAGATGAGGAAACGGAGGCTGAGAGGGGATAAAAAATGAGATCACACATCTAGTAACAGTCTGAGGCTGGATTTGAACTCGGGTCTTTCCTAGGTTCCAAATCCTACACTCCATCTACTGAGCCACCAAGCTACCCTTAATTACCCAACTGATCACAGAATCAAAGAATGTTAGGTGAGGTCAGGCTTAAATAGCAAAGAATATGTCAGGCATGGTGCTCACTGTCCCAAGAATGCTGGGCTTGGAGATCTGAGTTCAAATCCAACCCCTGGCCCTTTCTAGGAGACCTCAGCAGAGGGGCTCTCCCTTTCTGGCCACAGTTTCCTCATCTGTAAACTGGGGATCACTGCACCAGCTGGACCTACCTCACAGGCTTGGTAAGAGCTCACGTTTAAAATGTTCCAAACTGGAAGGTTTTTCAACCTTCAAACGCTGAGCAAACATCAGCAAAAGCTACACTGGGATCACCGTCATCTTCCACCCCAAACACCCAGAACATGAACAGCTCATTCCCAGTGCCGTGCATTTCTGAAGGTGGAAGGGCCTTCCGGATCAGGCAGCGCCCCCCCCCTTTGACAGACAGAGGAATGGAGCTCCTAGGAAGGGACAGGTCGCCGCATCTCACTTCAACGAACTAATCCCAGAATTATTCTAAAATCCATTCACAAAAGAGCAGATGTTTACATGTGTTTAAAGGTTCCCAAAGTGCTTTACGGCCTTCATCACATTTATGTCTCAGAGCAGCCCTATAAGGTAGGGTTACCCCATCTCTTTTCTTTTTGGGGGGAGGGGAGCATGGGGCTGTTGGGTCCCATGATTTCTTTCATATTGGGAACTTCCAGTGTGGACATCCACTCCTCTGGTGCAGATCTCCAACTGGCCCGTGATTTCTCCTCTCAACAACCTAAGGCTCAAAGAGCTGGTGACTTGCTCACAGTAACCTAGCCCATGGGTCACAGGCAGGTCTCGGATGCTAGCGTTCCCAAACCCACGGCCAGCCCGATCTCTACAATGCCACATGGCGTCTTTCTAATCAAGAAAGATTGTGCTCAGTATTGTCAGGGATGCAAAGAAAAACTGATGGATGGATGGATGGATGGATGGATGGATGGATGGATGGATGGATGATGGATGATGGATGGATGGATGGATGGATGGATGATGGATGGATGGATGGATGATGGATGATGGATGGATGGATGGATGGATGGATGGATGATGGATGGATGGATGGATGGATGAATGACTGAATGCACATTAAGGGCTCCCTATGTAAAGAGCACTGTGCTAAGTGCTGGGGTCCAAAAAGAAAAGCCAGACAATCCCTGCTTTCCAGGGGTTCCCACTCTAATGGGAGATAGCCCCCAGGGAAGGTTTGGCTACAAGTCAGACGAGAAGGTCCTATGATCTTCAGGAACAAAGGAGGTGCTCAGGCCTTCTCTTCAGTGTCATCTCCACTGGTAAAATCTGCCTGTTTCTGATGCTGCCCCACCCGGCGTGGCCCAGGGCTTTTTCTGGAGGCCAGCACCTTCCTTTCTGGGTCTTCCGTAGCTGTGGCTGCAGCACCAGCAGGAGCTGTCCCCAGCCTGCTTCCCAAGATGATCCCTGTGGGTACTGGGCTGGAAGTATTGCTGTTCCCAGCTCTCAGGTTGAGGGTCCTGGCCAGAGGGAAGATGGCGGCCCAAGCGGAGGTGGAGGTCTGACCTGCCCGACACATGCTGCCTCCTGGCTCTCCCTCATGGCGTTCTACGCGCCTCAGCCAGGCTGACCCAGCTGCCCTACAGGGGGCAGTGGGTGAGGATTGCCATCAACCCCCTCCTCCATGGGAGCTAACTCCTCAGATGATTGCTGCGGGTGCTGAGCCGAAAGCAGGAGCCATGGTCCAGCAATGCTGACACCCCCAGAGCCAGAAACATGGGGGAAGAGCCCAGCCCTCACCCTGTCTGCCACTAACTAGTACCACGGCCAAGAGCAAGTCCCGTCCCCCTGGAAGTCAGCATCTTCATCTACTCTCTTGGGCCTCAGTGTCCCTCTTAGAAAACCAATTAGGATGCACATCTCCTCCTACAACCCATGCCAGACCAGAAGTACCTCAAGGGCAGGGACCATCATCTCCTTATCGCTTCCTTTGCTCTACCCTGGACAGACTCCATCTGGGCACCCATTTTAAAGAGGGCATGGTGAGGAGCACAATGGTGAGCCAGTTTAACCTGGAGAAAACTTAGCAGAGAAGCAATAACCATCTTCATGTATTAAACCTGTGCTCGGCCTCAGCGCCCAGAGCTAGGAAGATGGTGGCAAGTGAGGCCAGGCTCATCATGAGTCACAGGACTCGTCAGAAAGAAAACCTTCCCCCAACTGACGGCTACCCAAACATTGGTGGGCCCTGGGACCCCTCCTCAGCAGCTCCTGGGGCACTCTAGGACCTCCGTTGGGGCTTTTAAATCCTTCCTACTGTCCCAGCGTTCCCACACCTGACTGCCCTCCATGAGCTTCTCAGTCCGATGACACTGGCCTCCTGGCTGTCCTGGCTTCCATCCTGGCCGCCCTCCTCTCCAGGTTCCACCTTCATCCTCACCCTCCCTGGGCTCAGGACCATGGCCAATACCCCTGTCCCTCCTCTTCCACCAAGTGAGGAGCTCTAGCCTTTAGGCTCTAGCCTCTCCTCTCCCGGAGCTAACGTTCCCTGTCCTGAGGTCCCCCCATCCAGCGCCCATGTTCTCGGTTCCACAGTCATTCTAACGGGCAGCTCCTTTAGCTCAGATTCACCAGAATAATTAGGGGCAGAATCACAGGAACGGGGGTTAAATGCCCCACATTCTCTCCCCCCAGAACCCGGTGTCAGCGGCTGTGACCAGGGAGCCCCCCGAGTTCCTGCCAGAGAACGGACGGGAAGTGATACTCACGATGAGATGTTGGTCTTGGCGTGTTCTTGTACCAGTTCTCCTTTGGGGTTGACGGTAAATATTCGATTCAAGGTCACGCCCACTTGCTTGTAAGAGTACACATCCTAAAGCATGAGTTCAAGGTCAACGAAAATCCCATTAGACAAGGAAATAAACTCCACTCTGACTGTCAGGTCAGTCAACCAGCAGTTAGGAAGCACCTACTACGCGCCAGGCACGGTGCTAAAGGCGGGGCATACGAAGAAAAGCAAAAACGGTCCCCGCTGGCAGGTAGCTCCCCGCATGAAGACTGCGCACAAAACAATTCCCTTGCCCACCACCTGGCTGCACAGGCAGCTGAAGGGTCTGGAAGCACCCCCAGAATCATCTGCCACTTTCCTGAGCCCGACCCCACCTTTTCCAGCTCCCACTCAGTCATCTCTTCCAGGTCCCTCTCACTTAGATGTTGATACAGAAAAATATTTTGCAGAGACTTGGGTTCAAATCCTAGCTCGGATGCTTACTGCCCGTGGCCAAGTGCCTCGGGCCCCCTCCCCACGCTAAGCTTTCCCAAGAAGACAGTCGCCACTGTAACAGCCACTCTGCTCTGCACAGCCGTGGATGCTCACCGCAGGCCGGTTCCCGAAAGCAGCATAGAAGGGATCCGTGTTTGGAAGAAACAGGTTTTTGATGTCCGTCAAACACTGAACTTTAAATTTCTCAGGCTTCTTTTCGATGACCTCTCTGTGAAGAGAAAATCATAATGGAGGGCCATCGGTTCCGAAATAGCACATTGGCCACTCGCTGGGAAACCAGCATCCTGATGGAGGTGTCTGGTCTGGACCAGCTCCGGGCCCTGCAGAGGGAAGAGCCTTCAACAGCAACCAAGGGGGATGAAGCGTTTTCTACACACACGACCCTGGGCTTGCCTTTGGGGGTACAAGGACCTCCTGCCCCTCACGGAGCTTACCATCTAACGGCAGGGGGATACAAAATCGCCAAAAGTCAGGGCAGGTAGGGGCCACCACAGCCATCTCGTCTGACCCCTACCCTCTCTAATACAGACCCAGAGCTCACCACCAATTCAGTTCAATTCAATAAACATGTATTAAGCACCTACTGTGTGCCGGGGACACAAAAAGAGGCAGTGCCTGCCCTCAGGGAGCTTATAGTCCTTCCAAGACAGCCCCATTCCCCTCTAGGACAACTCTAGTTATTAAAGAGTATTTTGTGGAGGTGGGGGTTACGGTGTGGAATACTGTCTACAGTCAGAAATTATTAATGTTGGCTGGTTTGGCTGAATCAATTATCCTTTCCTGGTAACTGTGTACTGAGACGAAGCACGGCCTGGTGGATACAAAGTTGGCTCAGGGCCCAGAAGACCTGCGTTCAATTCCTGACGTGCATTAGCCAAGTGACCAAAGGTATGTCACTCCACCTCTCCAAGGTCCCTGCCAGCACGCATGGCTGGAGGGAGCTCCCTCCAACGGGAACTCCCCAGGCCCAGGAAATGACAGAAGCAAGGCCCTCTCCTAGATGAAGAAAGGCTCGGGGAGTTGAGAAGGGAGGAAGGAGCTCTGCGGAAATGAAGATGATTACAAAAATAAGGCATATACACACATATACATTTTACTCAATACAAACATTTTTTAAATAAAATACCACTGAGTGCAAAAAAAAAAAACCCAACTAGATAATGCCTTAATCAGTGGGAAGAATCTGACTCATATTTCTGAGCAGGTGCAATAGATTAAAATTTAAAAAAAAAACCTAAAAAAAAACTTTTTTAAAGATATTTCATGAGGGGAAAGAGGTGTCCTTCGGCCACTGCTGGACTTGGAGTCAGGAAGCTGGTTCAGATCTCGCGCGTCTGAGCCTCAGTCTCCCAATCTATGAAATGGAGACTATCGTGCCTACGTCCTCGGGCCCTTACAGTACCCTGCAAACCTCAAGGCGCTGTGTCGAGCGCCCCTCAGTATGCCGAGTGGGAGGGCACAGAGCACCTTGTCTCATGGGATTTCTAGACCAAAGAACTCCTCGCAGACCATCCACTGAGGGCTGCAGCCAACCCCACTGATGACCTGGATTTCTCCTTCAGTTTGCTAGCCACGATGGCTCTTGGGTGTGGGAGCAGGTAACCGGACCAGACGAAGCGTCCTCTCCTCTGGAAGCATGTGCTTGTCCTTTGGGCTCTGGCGCTGGAGCAAGGCGCGCAGCGGCAGAGACCCAGGGACCCTCAGCAGCAAGGGCTGCCCCCGGCAGGGGAGGGGGGGTTCACGCATGTCTGCGGCCCAGCAGGGGCTCTGGACTGACGCTTTCAGACACAGAGAGAGCAAGACAGCCAGAAAGCACTGGGATGTGCGCGTGCATGTGTGTGTGTGTGTGTGTGCGTGTGTGTGTGTCTGTGTGCGTGTGTGTGCATGCGTGGGTATGTGCGTGTGAGTGTGTGTGCGCGCGCATGTGTGTCTGTGTGCGTATGTGTGTGCGTGTGTGTGTGTGTGAGTGTGTGTGCGTGCGCATGTTTGTGTCTGTGTGAGTATGTGTGTGTGTGCGTATGTGTGTGAGTGTGTGTGCGTGTGAGTGTGTGTGCATGCATGGGTGTGTGCATGTGAGTGTGTGTGCGAGTGTGTGTGTGTACATGAGTGTGTGTGCGTGCGCATGTGTGTGTCTGTGTGAGTATGCGTATGTGTGTGAGTGTGTGTGCGTGTGAGTGTGTGTGCATGCATGGGTGTGTGTGTGTGAGTGTGTGTGCGAGTGCATGTGCATGTGTGTGTCTGTGTGTATGTGTGCGTGTGTGTGTGTGTGTGAGAGAGAGACAGAGACAGGGGGAAACAGAGAGACAGAAGGAGACAGAGACAGAGAAAGAGAGAGGGAGAGAGAGAGACAGAGAGAGAAACAGACAAAGACACAGAGACAGAAAGAGAGAGAGGGAAAGGGACAGAGAAGAGAGAGGGGAAAGGAAAAGGAGGGAGGGAGGAAGAGAAAGGGAGGAGAAAGAGGAGAGAAAGAGAGAGAGAGAGAGGAGAAGGAAGGGGTGGAGGGAGGGAGAAGGAAAGGGAGAGACAGACAGACAAGGCCATTTCGGGGGGGGGGGGGTCTCCACAACACTGGGCCAGGTAGAGCCATGGAGAGCCAGCCCTTCCCAGGAACATGGAGCCGCCAGGCCCCTCAGCAACCCCACTCAGAGCCAAGGCAGCTTTGTGGGGAGAAGGTAAGGAGCATGATGGAGGGTCCGGGGCCAGTTTTCAGCTCTATGACAACAGGAGATTCCCTTTCAGCTCTGGCTGCCCAGGTCCCTCTGACCTCTGAAGGGCATGAAAGGGTCAATCCCCCTTTAAAAAACAATCATTGATCTAAATAATTGGAAAAACATCAGGTGCTCATGAGTAGGCCCAGTTAATATAATAATAATGACAATTCTACCTAAGCTAATTTACTTATTCAGTGCCATACTAATCAAACTACCAAAAACTATTTTATAGCAAAAAGATTCATCTGGAAGAACAAAAGGTCCAGAATATCAAGGGAACTAATGAAAAGAAATGCAAGGGAAGGTGGCCTAGCTGTACCAGACCTTAAATTGTATTATAAAGCAGCAATCATCAAAACTACTTGGTACTGGCTAAGAAATAGAGTGGTGGATCAGTGGAATAGGTTAGGTATGCAAGACACAGTAGTCAATGACTATAGTAATCTACTGCTTGATAAACCCAAAGACTCCAGCTTCTGGGCTAAGAACTCACTATTTAGCAAAAACTTCTAGGAAAACTGGAAAATGGTACAGCAGAAATTAGGCATAGACCAACAGCTTACCAGCATACCAAAATAAAGTCAAAATGGCTAAATGAGTTAGATATAAAGGCTGATACTATAAGCAAACTGGGAGAGCAAGGACTAGTTTACCCGTCAGATTTATGGAGAACAGAAGAATTTATGACCAAACAAGAGATAGAGAACAGTATGAAATGCAAAATGGATAATTTTGATTACATTAAATTGAAAAGTTTTGCACAAACAAAGCCAATGCAACCAAGATTAGGAAGGAAGCAGAAAACTGGGAAAGAATTTTTACAACCAGTGTCTCTGATAAGGGCCTCATTTCTAAAATACAAAGAGAACAAAGTCAAATTTATAAGAATATAAGTCATTCCCCAATTGATAAATGGTCAAAAGACATGAACAGGAAGTTCACGAAGAAATTAAAGCTATCTATAGTCATATGAAAAAATGCTCTAAATCACTATTGATTAGATAAATCAACTCTGAAGTACCACATCACACCTATCAGATTGGCCAACATGACAAAACAGGAAAATGATAAATGTTGGAGAAGATGTGGGAAAATTGGAACACTAATGCATTGCTGGTGGAGTTGGGAAATGATCCAACCATTCTGGAGAGCAATTTGGAACTATGCCCAAAGGGCTATAAAACTCTTCATACCCTCTGACCCAGCAATAGCACTTCTAGGGCTGCATCCCAAAGAGATCATAAAAATGGGAAAATAACCCACACGTACAAAAATACTTAAGAGCAGCTCTTTTCGTGGTGGCAAAGAATTGGAAATTGAGAGGATGCCCATCCATTGGGGAATAGTTGAACAAGTCGTGGTATATGAATGTAATGTAATATTATTGTGCTAGAAGAAACGATGAGCAGGCAGACTCAGAAAAACCTGGAAAGACTTGTATGGTCTGATGCTGAGTGAAGTGAGCAGAACCAGGAGAATGTCATACACAGTAACAGCCACATTGTGTGATGACTAATATTGATAAACTTAACCCTTCCCAGCAATACAAGGATGTAAGACTTCTCCAGGGGCCTCGTGATGGAAAATGCCATCCAGAGAAAGAACTATGGAGTCTGAATGCAGATCCAAGCATACTATTTTCTCTCTCCTTTTCTTTTGTTTCCTCTTTCTTGTGATTCCTCCTATTGGTTCTAATTCTTGCTTACAACATCACTAATGTGAAAATATGTTTAATAGGAATGTATATGTAGAGCCTATATCAGATTGCCCACTGTCTTGGGGGGGGAGGTGGGGAGGGAGGGGGAGAAGATTGAAAACTCAAAAGCACATGGAAGTGAATGTTGAAACATCACCTAGCTCTCCCAGCCAAGGATGAAGGCAGCTTGAGGCCACCACAGCCTCGGGGCAGAGCCCCCAGGACCCCCTGGAGCAGCCCAACCAAGGCTGGAAGGGACCTTGGGCTTCCTCTAGCAGAACTTGTTCACTTTACAGATGGGGAAACTGAGGCCCAGGGCCGCGATTCAAGCCCAGGTCTTCTCACCCCAGAGCCAACATTCTCTTACTGAACTGAAATCTGCCTACAGAATGCCCAATCACGGCACCTCTACATGGAAGGACTTCAAGGATCCCAAGCCCTCCCATTCTATTCTGAGCCCCCTAAAAGCCTCCCTCCAGGCTTTGCAGACAATCACAGAGCCAAGACTCGAACACAGATCCTAGGAGGAAAGGCAAGGGGGCGCTGGGAGGCTAAGGTTTGGCACTAAGCACCCCCCTTCCATCCGCTCCTCCAGCCTCCTCTCCCCATCATATGTGTGGTCCTCGCACCCCCCTGGAGCCTTCCCTAAGGAGGGTCCCTCGCCCCCCCACTCTCGCAACGGTGCCCTAAATCAGAGTGCACGAGCGAGGCCAGGGGCTCCTTCCTACCTGTGCAGGGCAGAGAACAGGCTGCTGGGGCTGAGCAGCAGTGGGCCCTGGGGCAGCACGGTCCCCCGCTCGTTCACCCAGTGCAGGTAGCCTCGCGTCATGTCCGCCATCCCGATGGCCCTCGCCGAGCAGTAGAGGAACTTGTAGCCATTTCTGCAGGAGGGCGAGAAGGAACCAGGCGGTCACATCCATGACCCCCACCCCGGGACGGCCAGCACAGCTCAGCTCCCACTCCCACTGGGAGTCCAGCTGCCTCTCCCAGGCTAATGAAAAGGGAAGGGGTGGGGGCAGCGGAGAAGGTTTCTTCACAAAATCTCCAGAAAGCACAGCACTTATCAACAAGCATGTGTGAGCACCTACTGTGTGCAGAGCCCTGGGGAACAGCTCTGGGGTGAGAACAAAGTCTGGATCAGGCCCAGCCCTACCTTGTATGGAGATGTGAGACATGCAGAGATGTGAGATAATCAATACGCCATACCTACTGATGTCCATGGTAAATAAAACGAGGCCCCTTAGCAATAACAGCTGACGTTTCTGAGTGCCTAAGCTTTGAAAGCATCTTGCGTGCTCCTCTCACTGATCACCACGGCGATCGCGGGAGTAGGTGCTGTAGCTGCCCCCATTTCACAGATGAGGAAGCCGGGGCTTACGTGACTGCTCAGGGTCACTCAGCCAGCAGCACACAGCAGTCACCCAGATGACCAACACAGATCAAAGAAGAAGGGAAGGAAATCCTGGGCTCCCTACGGTCCCGAGAGCGGAGAGTGTTCTGGGTGTAGGTGTGGGGAATGGCCTGGTCAGGGGGCAGGGCCGGGCAGGAGGGGCCCTGAGCTGGACCCCGAGGGCTCTGGGCCTATTCCCAGCTCGACCCCAGGAGCCTGCTGAGGTCAGGCCAGTCACTCTTCCTGGGCCTCAGTTTCCTCACCAAGAAGATAAAGGGGGTAGAGGGGCAGCTAGGTGGTGCAGTGGATAGAGCACCGGCCCTTGGAGTCAGGAGGACCTGAGTTCAAACCCAGCCTCAGACAATGATACTCACTAGCTATGGGACCCTGGGCAAATCACTTAACCCAGATTGCCTCGCCAAAAAAAAAGGAAAAGAAAGATAAAGGGAGTAGATCAGGGGATGTCTACAGTCTCTTCAAGCTTTCATGGCTTATATTCTAAGGCCCCTTCCAGCTCCAACATCCCTGGGTCAACTCAGTTCAAAACACTATTTATTAAACTCCCACTACAATGGGGAGGTCTCCTCAGGAAAAAAAAAATCTAGCAACACCACTTTTAGGCTTAATCAGCATTATTAACACTTTCTTAAGTCTTGAAGTCAGCCACACAATAAGCCAGCCCTTTGTAGGATTCTCTGCAACTGCCCATTCCTGAGGCATAAATGCTTACACTGGACATTTAACAATCAGCTCTCACCCGAGCCAGTTCAGGCTGGCTCCCTGATAGACCCTAATGATCTTTGCTCCAAGAGCCCTGCAGCTCAGAATTGTAACGCGTAACACGGAGCACTTCAACCTTCCCAAAGCGCCCCCCATCTCTGCTGATTCTCACGACACCCCTGGGAGGTAGGGGCCATTTTCATCTCTGTTCCAAGGCCCATCCCAGGTCTGACGTGCCAAGAATGGCCGAGGCCTATCCTCAGACACTGATTAGGAGCCCATCTGTGCATGGCCTCAGGCCAGGCACCGGAGAAAGCTCCAGCCCTGCTGAAGACTTACAAGAACACCGAAAGGATGTGAAGGGCCAGCCAGGCACAGCCCAGGTGGGGTAAGGCCTCCAGGCAGGGAGGGTCATCACAGAACCTCGGAATCTTTCCCAGCCAGAAGGAACATTGTACGGTCTGATCCACCCTCAAAAATCAACATACCGTTTAAGCAGTCATCTAGCATCCACTTGAAGCCATCTAGTGACGGGGATCTCACTACCTCCTTGTTGTGAAATTTTTCAGAACTTCAAGCCTAAAACGGCCTCTTTGAGACCTCTACCCACCAATCAGTCAATCAATCAATCATTCAATCAACAGATATTTCCTAAGCACCTCCTACGTGCCATGAACTGTGTCCCAGAACAAACCTTTGCTTACATCCTGACTACTATACCCCACTGCTGAAAACCTGTGCGGTAAAAGATCCGGGGGCAGTGAGCCCATCTGCTCAGGAAGGAGACACGGAGACCCGGCGGTGACGGGAGGCATCCTCCTCCAGCACGTTTTCCTCAGAGGCAATCTGTGCCAATCCACTCCAACGGCCTCTGGAGAAGTCATCTGGTAAGCCACCTTCAGCTTAAAACAGCCGCTGAACCCACACAAGGGACCGCTCTGTCTTCATTCCCCGCCCAGGAGAGGGACGCGTCATCCTCGAGAGTCAAAAACTGGCCCTGCCTGACGTTTCTGACTTTGTTCGTCCAACCTCTCGGTGGTGCACGGGCACTTCATTGTGGACTTCACACCGGCAGCCACTCCTTCTGGTGACTTGGCATTCACGATTTGGTTCTCATTGGTTCAGTCGCTCGGCAAACATGTTAAAAACACCTTGGAATGCTTCCCATAGATCACCCCTGGGCCCGGAGCGGGGTCCTGCCTTAGAACCTTGAACATCCTTCAAAATTTCAGCTCCATGAGACTCCTGGTCCCCTGAGAGGCTAATGCCCCTCCTCCCCCACTGACCGCGTATGTGCCATAGCCCTCCCCAGCCCCAGGACACCACAAACTCCTTGAGGGCAGGAACCATATCCTGTGCCTCTTGGCACTTAGTAGGCTCTCCCTCCATATAAAAAAAAGATACATATATATATATATATATATATATATATATATATATATACACACACACACACACACATATATTTACATACATACATACACATATACATACATATATACACACCTAGCATGGGGCCTGGCACACAGTAGGCACTTAATAAATATTTATTGGATTACATTAGATAACTCTTTTTGTTGTGGCAAAAAAATTGGAAACTGAGTAGGTGCCCATCACCTGGGAAAGTGCAGAACAAATTGGAGTACAGGAACATGGCAAAATGACCAAGAGAACGGCTTCAGAAAATGTTTGTACTCACAACACACTGTGAGGACAAACAACTCAGAAAGACTGAGACTCCGCGGGGGGCCGTGAGAGACTCCCCCCCTGACAGAGCGGGCGGGCCGCGCCCTCTCACAAAGAGGCGATGGCCATGAATGACAGGAAAGTGCTACAGGAATGTTAGTTATTATTTTTAAGAAGGAGATTGCAGGGCAGCCAGGTGGTGCAGTGGATAGAGCTCTGGCCCTGAAGTCAGGAGGACCTGAGTTCAAATCCGGCCTCAGACACTTGACACTCACTAGCTGCGTGACCCTGGGCAAGTCACTTAACCCCTATTGCCTCACCAAAAAGCAAAAAAAAGAAAAAAAGGAGACTGAGTTTTTTACATAGGCAAGGCAGGAATCTGTTTTGCTTGACCATGCATATTTATGACAAGAGGTTTTTTGTTTTGTTTTTCTTTTTTCATTGTGGGAAAGAAAATAAATGACTATTACTTGGAAAAAAAAAACATTTTAATTTAATTTTTTTAAGACAGACATCACACACAGAGCATTAGCTATGCAGGCATGCTGACACCAAGGAGGGGTAAGGGGGAAAGGACCAATGCTTGAACACTTACTGGCTGACTTTATGATAGAGCTTTGCAATCCCTTGGTGCGTCCAATCCTTGCCAAGCGTGGGCAAAATATGCCCTAACGTGTCAGATCTAGGAAGAGAGGAACGAGAGAGTCAAGGGAGAGGTGAAAGGGGAAGGAGGTATGCTGTCCAACGGTCACTCACCCTGGCAAGGGTTCCTGCCCTTTGAGCACAGGTAACCAAGCTCCCACCCCCTTACTCACCCAGGCAATTCTCCTTCTGGCCATAAGGGTAACGTGATCAAATGTACACCCTGCTACAAGCAGGGTGCATCCATCATGCCCTGAGAGGGAGCAGCCAGCAGCAACACCGGACAAGCATCTCTGAATTGGGGCTCCTTCAAGAAATCACTGTGCCAAATCACCAGGATACACTGAGAGAGAAGGGCAGCCCCGGGGCCCCTACCTCAGGCAGGCAAGCACGTCATTTGGTGGACATACCGTGTGATGGTTCCATCAATGTCAGAAATGATCACTTTGTCATCCCAGTCCCAGAGGTAGATGGTGCCTTCACAGCGGCAGGTGCCCTGGTACTGGGTGGTAACGCTGAAAACCACATCGTTGGGACCGTTCTTTAACTTTAAGCTTTTCTGAAAAACACCAGGGGCACGGTTATCAATCAACCAATCATCCCACAAGCATTTATTAAGGCCTACTGTGTACCAGACCCTGGGCTAAGAATTTAGACACTGAGTGAGAAGACCTATGTTCATATCCTGTCTCAGATGCTTATGAGATCTGTGATTCTTGGCAAATTACTCAACTTCTGCCTGCCTCAGTTTCCTCATCCGTAAAATGAGGATAATAATAGCACCTACCTTATTCTTTATAATAAGAAGAGTTCACTGAGAGGAGAAGAGGGAGGGATACATTAGAAAACACAAGGGAATTGAAAACAAAAGTCATCAATAAAATTTACTTTAAAAAAATTCTAGAGGCAAGATTCAAACAAAGGGCTACCAGGTACAGTGATTTACAAATGAAAGCAATATGTAAATGTTAGCTCTTAAGAAAGCCCGAGGAAGCTTCCAGGCTCCTCAGTTCCAGGACCAGAGATGGAAGAAACCAGAGTCCAAGCCCCCATTTTGCAGATGAGGAAACTGAGGCCCACAGACATTAGAAGGCCATTCTGAGAACAGAATATGTAAGGAAGCATTTAATAGAAATTAAAGCCGTCCACAAGATGAATGGGTTACATATGTGTGTGTGTGGGTGGGTGGGGTGTGTATGAGAGAGAGAGAGAGAGAACAGAAGAGAAGGGGAGAGGGAGAGACAGAGGCAGGGACACAGACAGGAGGATCCCAATCACCAGAAAGTGTCGAGTGAAGACCCGGGGGCCACTTCTACTGAGGGGGGGCCAAAGATGGGGGGGGGGGGGAGTGTTCAAGTCTCCTAGAGAGGAGTATTCCCATACCAGGGAGGGGCGTAGGTGAGCTGTCCTCACACTGTCCTTCCAGTGGAATTCTGACTGCCTTCCCCTCCCCAGCCCCCCCCCACCTTCCCCCCGGTCTCCCTGTGTCCATCTTCTCTTCTCTCTCTCTCTCATTCGTAACTTGGGGTCCGTGAATTTATATTTAGACAGACAGGCAGGCAGAGAGCTCCTCTATCCATCCTCCCGGCTGTCCCTGGCACAAACCACTCCTCGTCCCCCACCACGCCTTTCCTCTTCCCCTCCCCCTGGCTTCCCTGCCTCCTTCACCTTCCAGCTAAAATCCCACCTTCCACTGGAGACCTTTCCTAATCCCTCTTTATTCTAGCGTCTTCCCTCTGGGGATTACTTCCTACTTCTCCTGGGTAAATCCACGTTTGGTTTTGTGCACCTCCCTGTTCTAGTGTGCGCTCCCTGAGGGACGGGACGGCCTATGGGCTTTCTTTGGATACCCAGTGCCAGGTACACAGTAGGAGCTCAATAAATGCTCATTGGCTTCCATATAATCGGTTTCCTTGGTACCCCTGCGCATTTCCTTTCTGCATGTCACAACACGCTTCGGAGGGGGCTCTCGAGGCCTCACCAGAATGACCATCGGGACAGTGTCCTGCGTGACTACCGCTATTTACCATCTACACGGAGAGGAGGGACGAGGGCAGACTCACGAGCTGGTCCGAGGTGAGGCGCAGCGTCTTCTTGTAGCTGACGTTGGACATCAGAGCGTGGAGGCTGGCGCTGGACTGCTTGGCCGTGACGGAGTCCTCGTCACTGGAGGACGACTCATCCTTCATCCTGGAGGGGCACAGACACCCATGATGGTGGGAGCCCGGAGGCCTCCACCAGGCGGGGCCGGGGGAGTGAGGGTGGGGAGGAGTGAGACCACCTTCCCCCCCACCCCGCTTGTCTCTCTACAGACTGGCCCCCATCACTGCAAGAGAATTCTGTAACGGGGAGGGCGCTGACATTAAATAATGAATGGAAAGCTCTGTGGACTCAAGAGGTCAAGCGTCCTCCAGGGTCATCAAGACCAGCCCCCCACCCAAGGCAGCAAAGCGTTTTCTGGGCCTGAGCAAAAATCTGCCTCCCTGGACCCAGAACTAAGGGATCTCAGAGCTAGAAGGAGCCCTGAGGCCGCTGAAGACCTCCACCCCTGCACCTGACGGAGTGTGGAGGGGACAGGGAGGAAAGAAGGCCAGGAAGACCTGCATTCAAGTTCTGCCTTGGTCAGTCAACAGCAGCAGTAGCAACAACGCACACCCACCAGCACTGACACAGCTCGCTAAGGTTTCCCAAGCACTAGGGAAGTGTTTCACCTTGGTCATGCCCCGAGAGACAGGTGCGTTATCATCCTCATTTTACAGATGAGGAAACCAAGGCAGTCAGAGGGTCACAAAGGTCTCAAAGGCATGTGGGCTGAATCCAATAAGAGGGACACGAATGGGGACAGACGTTAATTGTCACACTTGGATCGAACGGGCCAACTTCCTAAGTACAAGGCAGGACAGAAATCTGTCTAAAGAGCCCACTGACCGGCTCACTGAACATCAAGCCCAACATGGGACATGGTCAGCCAACATTCACATCTTTCTTTAAGTCTGCAAAGTGTTTCATGGAATCCTTACAGCTCTGACAGGAGAGTGCTATGATCTCTTTATAGATTTTTTTTTTAACAGTTTACAAATGAGAAAACTGAGGCTGAGAGAAGGGATCTGTCCAGGGTCACACAGCTAGGAAACGGAAGAAGCAGGACGCGAACCCAGGCGGGTCCTCCCAACTCCATGTCCGGCATCCTCCCCGGCAAACCACGACGCAGCACAGAGCGCCAGAGTGGAAGGGACCTCTGGGACATCGAGGCCAACCCAGACTTGGACAAGCCTCCCCCATGAGGGGTCCGCCGTCCAGGGACAGGAGCTCGGTGCGCCAGCCCACTGCGGGCCAGCTCGCCCCAGCAGAACGTCGTCTCCTTGAGGGCAGGGGCTGTGAGTTGGTCTCCCTGGTGCAGAGCACACTGAGCGGTGCCTGGCATCGGTGCGTGGATGAACCCTAAGGACGACCCTCTGGGCCTGAAACAGTTCAAAGCCTGCTTGTCTGAGACGCTCGTCCCCACAGACCATCGATGGCCAAGTGCACGGGCCAGTCAGGAGGCCTCGGCTTCAGCCTCACCCAGCTGGAGGACGCTGATATTCTGGTGAAACACTTAGAAGCGGGAAGGAGAGCGGCGCTGGCGGCGGCAGACGGATGGGTGCCTCTCTCCCGGGACGCCAGAGCAAGCTGTCTGCTCCGGCCATCTGTTCTCCTGAATTCCTGTTTTTTCAGGCGAGGCCGCATGATGTCCTGTCAGTGACAGAACCCAGTGAGAGAAAACACAGACACGGGGGCTGATAAGCGGTGATGTGCAGCCGGCCGTCGGCTAAGGCAGAAGCCACGTGGCCCAGGCACACAGGGCCTTGGGAGTCTGAGGACCCAGGTTCAAATCCTGGCCACTTCCACATCTTTCAGCCACCTCACGTGCCCCCTCAAGGCCACAATCTCTTCAACTCTACAAGAGGGAGTTGATCTAGGTGACTCTGGAAAGGTCCCTTCCCAGTCTAAATTAGACCCCCTGGATCAAGTCCCAGCTCAACCAAGTCCTAGTTGTGTGACTTTAGGAAGGTCACTACCTCTCTCTGGGCCTCAATTGGATTAGACGATCTCTGAGGTCACTTTCCAGCACAACCATGACCCCATGTTTTGTAGGATCACAGTAGCTAAGTCTGTGCCCTTGCTCCGTGAAGAAACCACTTACTATAAACTTGGCAGCTTTCCCAACATCCAGGCGTCGTTCATGGTGTTCTGCACACAACAGGTGATTAATAAGTGTTTACTGGACTGAACGGTATCATTGCCCAGGGAGGAGTTGGACCAGAAGCCCTCTGAGGTGCCTTCCAGCCATAAGACCCCCTAAAGATCAATCAATAGATCGACAGGCATCCATTAAGCACCTACCATATACCGAGCAGGCACTGCCCTCAGGCAGAATCCTGCCATGTGGAAATCTCTGCGCTCAGACTCTCCGCCTGACAGTAGCTAAGTTTGAACTTGTCACAGTGCACATTTTAATGGCATTTTAATTTATTTGGATGGTGATGAGCTGTTTGTTCAATTATAGGACTTCAGGAGGTGTTCTGTCAGTCAAGCCAGGCAATTAGGGAAAGCCTCCAACACCTCTTTTAATCTGCTACATGAACCTGTCATTTCTTCAGAAGACGAGGAGCCAGGAGCAGCTGCATTAAGTACAAAGCTTTTAAATGCCCCCCTCCCCCTGCCCCTTTAATGAACAAACCGCTAATTCTTGACTCGTTTTCAAAATAACACCAATTCCAAATTCCTTCTGCTTTGTGGAGAGGAGCGGCTACCCAGATGACCCCAAATGGCAGACAGACAGAAAAGCCGTTGACCTTTGGAATGGCTTTTCCAAGAATCACAGGATCTCTGAGCTTGGAGGGAGCACTGGCTCTGATCCATCCTGGACCCAGCACCCCCATGACGGCAGCCTGCACAAGTAGCCATTCCCAAGGCCACCCGCACCATTCCCTCGTGCTACTCCTGACAGGTTCTCCCGACATGAAGCCAGACTTTGCCTCAGAGGCCAAGCAGGACAAGGGTCACGCCTCTTCCAGATGATAAGCATTGATTCAAACCCATGAAGACTGCTCTCACAGCCCATCGTGGCCTTCTCTTCTCACTGCACATCTTCCTCCTGCCACCGTGCATTACAGAAGGGCCTCCTCATCGCCCTCAGGCAGCATTACCCTCACTTCCAACACACATCGATGAACCTCAGTGGCCAAAGACACCAATATTGACCGGCGGGATCAAAACACACGCTCGAACTTCTCCGTCAACTTGGAGCGAACTCACTCTTCAGGCTTTTCTGCCTCCCTCCCCTCTCTTGGAGCCGCTCAGTTACCAAGTTCTGGTGATTCTACTTCCTGCAGAGTGGATAGGGCTGGATCCAGAGGTAGAAAGAGCTGTGCTCGAATCCTATCTCAGACGCTTTCTACCCGTGTGACTTCTCCAAATCTCAGCTTCCTCATCTGTAAAGTGGTGACAATGAGAGCACCTACCTCACGAGAGGTAATTCTGAAGATCCACTGACCCACCAGAAATTTGCCAAGCATCATGCTCCTCATCTCCCACTGCTGGACCTTTGTACTGACTGGAACCTCCTCCTTACTCACCTGTTTCTCGTAACCCCCAGCTCCTTTCAAGGCTCAGTACAAAGGCCACGTCCTACCTGAGGCCTTTATGGACCTTTACTGTCCCACCACCATCCCCACATGCAAAAACAACCTTTGCATTTATTGTGAGTGTATATATATCTGTATACATAACATAATTTATGTACACACATATGTGTATGTGTATGTGTGTGCTGCATTTATTTATCTGTACACCCTTATGTTGACTCCCCACCAAGAGAACATAAGCTCATCGAGGGCAGGGACTGTCTCCTTAGGTTTAGGTTTGTTGGCACATGGGAGATTAAAACATGTTTGTGGATTGACTGATTGATTCCTGCCCTACCTCCAGAGCTGGAGGCCAGGGATTGTTCCATTTTTTTCTCTTTGTATCCCCAGGGCTCAGCACATAGTAGGTACTTAATAAAGGTTCACTGAATTTAATTAAAATGAGGTCATATGTATAAAGCGCTATAGAAACACAAGTTTTTTTTCATTATTGGTATGCCCCCATCTGTCCCCTAACTATTCCCATTATGCCTGCCCCAACCCAAATGGGCATCACCACCCAACCTGATTACTCTGAGAGCACCCTACGAGGCTTCCTCCTCTCTCCTTCCCAACCCTTCCAGAATAATCATCTTTATAGAGAGATCTGCTTGCAGTTCTTCAAGGGCTCCCTGTGGCCTACCAAGTTAAGTTCAAATTCCCTTGCTTGGCACTCAAGGCCCTCTTCATTGGCGCCATCTTCTTTCTCTATTTCCTTTCTCCCTTTACACGCCAGTCAGATTGGATGACTCCTGGCTTGGTACCCCCCATCTCTGTGTCTGTAATCATTCTATTCCCTGCCCTGGCAATGGCCTCCCCAACCCATTTTATCAATTAAATTCTTGCCATTCTTTACACCTCAACTCAAATGCACCACCCCCACCCCCACCTCCAGGAAGCCTTCCATGATTCCTCTTTGGCCCTTACATAGAATTCTGTTTTACAACTTTCAAGTGCACTCATCAAATAATACTGTGTCTTATAGCTAAGTGGCATAGTGGATAGAGTGCCAGGCCTGAGTCAGGAAGACCTGAGTTCAAATCTGGTCTCTGACACTAGCTGTGTAACCCTGGACAAGTCACTTAACCTTTGTCTGCCTCAGTTTTCTCATCAGCAAAATGGAGATAATAATAGCACCTACCCGTCAAAGTTATTCTGTAAAGCACTTAGCACAGTGCCTGGCACTGTAGTGAATGCCATAGAAATGTTAGCTATTGTTATTGTTGTTGTCATAGCTCCCTGTACGAGCGCCACACCCTCCATTAGTCTCATAGACCAAGTCTCTTAGATTGCGTCGGCAACCCCAATTCCACCCCCACCCCACCCAGGGCTAAGTACAGCGCTCTATACATGGCAGGTGTTAAACAGATATATGGAGCAAATGGATAAATGAATGAATGAATCAATCAGTCAATCAATAGCAACTGATCCTCACCCTAATCCTGAGACAGACAGGCAAAGATTATTATATCCATTCCACAGTTAAAGAAAACGATGCCCCAAAAAGGAGAAAAATTGTTCAAAATCATATGACTACTAAGTGGTAACAGAAAAATACACAGCTGTGTGATGTTCCTTTGATGGACAGAAGAATTGGTCCCATGTCATTAGGGATGAAATCAGCTCACCGAAAAGGGCCACTGTCATTAATGTCTCAGTTGGGTAAGGTCTAACCTAACCACTGCTTTCTATCCCAAGTTAGTTCAGGTCATACCTGCTTCCAGCGTTTAGCTTGGATGGCTGCTCCCCAATAATGAGACCCTTTCCAGACAAGCATTGCTCTGGCTTGCTTTCCTAGAAGAGGGGTGACAAACAAGAGTGAAATTACATCAGACCAAAGGGGAGTTTGTCTATGCGAGAGAAGACAAAGAACAGGTGAACCTTCCATAAGAACACCAGGAGGTGTGAGGAACCTAATCCATGCTGCAAGAAAAATGCCCCACGGGTTTTCTTCCGAAAAAAAAAGGAGAAATCAAGGGGATTTCGAAACAAAGGACACCAACGAAAATTTATCTTTTTTAAAGAGTGTATCTGCCTATTCCGCCCCCCCATGAAAGTATCACAGGAATGGCCAAAGAATCTTAGGGCCATAGATATAAAGCTAGACAAGAGAGCCAAGGTTCCTGGGTCCAGGCCCCTCATTTTACAGATGAAGAAACTGAGGTCTACCCAAAAGAGATTAAGTAATGAGTGGTAGACTCTAACCCGTCTACATGGGCAGCAGGGCGGCACCGTAGATAGAGCGCTGGGCCTAGAATCGGAATTCAAATCCAGTCTCAGACACTTACTAGCTGTGCAACCCCGGGCAAGTCACTTCAGCTCTGTCTGCCTCAATTTCCTCATCTGTAAAATGGGGATAATAACACCACCTACCTCCCCAGGCCTGTTGTGAGGATTAAATGAGATGATAATTGTAAAGCACTCAGCACAGTGCCTGGCACATAGTAAAGTGTTATAAAAATGTTAGTTTTCATCATTATCATTATTTATTGTAAGGATCAAATGAAAAAGTAGCATTTAGCACAGTACCTGGCACATAGTAGGTGATTAATAAGTCTTTCCTTCCTTCCTTCCTTCCTTTGCAAAGGTCACAGGAAGTGGCACACAAAACCTTTCAGTGGATCCCATATATCCACCAGTGAAGATTGCAGCCCTTTCACACCTTTCTCTTTGCATAGGTCTTGCCCTTTTCTCTCTGTAAATCCTCAAGGGAGGACCCTGGAGGCCTCTGCCAGAGACCTGAAGTAGTGAGTGGACACCGGACCATCTGTTTCTTCTACCAGCCCACTATCCTTTTGAGCCAGCTGGGTGCTCACAGATGCCACAAACATCCCTTCTCACACTCAAGTCATCACCTCCTCGAACTGAGAAAAGGGCCATCAATAGGCGAGGCCTCTGTGCCCTCACCTCCCACTCACTTGGGACGCCTTGGCTTGACTGAAACTGCTCTCCCCAGGTTAGCAGCAATTCCCTCACGGCTCACGCCAATGCCCTCTTCTGGGTCCTCACCCTTCCCGGCCACCTGGGAGCTTGTGACCGTGTTGGCCAGGCCCTCTTCTTGGACACTCTCTTCCCTTGGCTCCTGGATGCTGCTTCTCTTCGTTCTCCGCCTACGTGTCTATGCCTCCATTGCGGGATCTCCATCCATCTCATTGGCTCCAAGCATTGGCCTTCCCCAAAGCCATTGCATTTTTTCCCCCTAAATCCATCTCTTCTCTCTGCCAAGTCTTCCATTTATGCCATCTCTCAAACAGGTCCCTTTCTCACCTCTCCCAGTCTCCTCCCTACTTCAAGCCTGCAGCCTATCACCCCTTGACTGGCTTATGTATCAGCCTCCTAAGGAGTCTGCAGGCTCCTGGCCTCTCTCCTCTCCATCTCCTCTCACTCACCTGTCAAGAGAAGTTTCCTCGTGATCCCGCTACTCAAAACCCTTCAGAGGCTCCCTACTGTCTGTCCTGGCCAACCTGCCTCCCACCGCCCTCTCTGGATGTATTTCTCCCCATCATGTTCTCACCCTGGGCTTTGGAATGGGCTGGCCTGCTTGCAGAGAACTCTTCTCCTCACCTCCACTTCTTACCATTTTTTCAGGCTCAGCTCTGGTGTTCCCTCCCAAAGCCAGCCTTTCCTGATCCCCCCTCCTTTACAAGGCTCTCTCCTCCCTGAAACTACCTTTATTTACTTATATATGTATACATGGACGACTCCCTACCAGTAGATCTATAGGGGGCAGACACAGTATTAAATTCCCAGTGACCAGCCCAGTGCCTTGTATATACTAAGTGCTTAATAAATGTTGTTGAGTGAGTGGAAGGTAGTGAGCACCCTGCCTCTAGAAGTCTTCAAGCAGAAGCTTTATGACGACTTGCCTAGGATACTGTAAGTGGGGCTGGACCAGAAGACCACACCAAATTGCATTTTACTGCCCATCTCACAGGAAGGACAGAAACCCATTTTGCATACTTTGGACCATAAAGAAATGGAAATTATTCAGTCAGTCAATCAATAAACATTTATTAAGTGCCTACTATGTGCCAGGCACCATGCTGAGTGCTGGAGATACAAAAAGAGGCAAAAGACAGTCCCTGCCCTCGAGGAGCTCACAGTCTAACGGGAGAAATTATTGTTCTTGGCTCTCTTCTGAAGACCCTTCACAGGCTCCAGCTGGCTCTGGATACTGCAAGGCTATGCCAGGGATGCCCAAGCTCTGGATTTTCAGCAAAGCATTGGAGAAAGATTCTCCTATCTTTATGGGAGTGGAGAGAAACAGACAGAAAAAGACAGAGTGACCGTGCACTTAGCATGGTGCCTGGCACATAGTAGGCACTTAGTAAATGCTTACTAACTGACTGACTAGAGACAGCAGTAAGAGACAAAGAGAGACAGATGTGGGCCAGCCCAAAACGAATGAATGACCATCTACAGTGAGAAATCATTAATGAGGCACTATTGGCATAGAAAGAGGTCTCTAATAGAACGCCACAGAGATCTGTCCTTTTCCCTGTGCTGTTGAATATTTTTCACCAGTGCCTCGGATAAAGGATCCTGGTGCAAATCTTATTTCAAATATCTACAAGCCATCTGACCCTCTCTCTGGGCCTCAACTTCTCAATCTGTAAAATAAGGGATTGGACTTGAAGACATCTAAGATCCCTTCTAAGGGCGGTTATTTGTGATCAAACACACTCTGCCAAAGGCAACAGCCTGGGGACAGAGGTCCAGAGTCCCCTCACCTGGGAGCCAACTGCAGATTTTCCAGGCTTGCTTACCTCTTTAACTGTGTTCCGTCCCCTCCACGAGAACCACCATCGTCCTCCCTTCCGGGGCATCTTGTCCCTCACGATGGACTCCACCGTGGCCTGTTGCAAATGGATGGAACATAAATAACAGAACCAAAAAGGAAGGACAGAGCATTCCATGCAAACCAAAAAAACATACAGGTGACATGATGGAAACCAAAGGAAGTAGGACGTACAGGCTGGGGGCTGTAAATCTTAGAAAAGCAAAGCTTAATGGTGTCCAGAATTATATGAAGGTAGCTTAAGCATGAATACTTAAGAAAATGTTAAAGGAAGGAACAAAAAAAAAAAAAGGAAAAAAAGGGGAAAGACCAATAAAGAAAATATTAGAAACCACCAGAAATTAGTAAGTGAGGCAGCATATAAATGAACGGTTAGATGTTTTCAGGATAAACCACCTGCTTGCAACAACTGGGTAGGTTAGTCAGTAAAAGCATCATTAGCCCAGTTTACAGAGGGAAAACCAAGACCCCGTGAAGGGAAGCCAAGTAAGTGCCCAAAACTTCACACTAACTAGTGTGAGAGCAGAGCAGGGACCAGAATCCCCACCCTCGGGCCCCACAGTGGAGGAGGCTCTTTTGATTGCAAACGTTCTTCTCAAAAAGACTTTGGACAAAATGAGATTCAGAGGAATTGGGCAGGAGGTATGGGAAGGAAATTGTTTCAAATGACACTAAGATGCCTGGATAGTATTTGTTCCTCTTCTAACAAAACTGCTCATTCTAATTTTGAATCTGAAACAGGGAGACATTCAATTTTAACATTACATGTTATACTCAACTCAGTTTAATTAAACTAGAAAGATTTAGTGAGACCCTGTTATGCCTGGTGCTCTGGCCCTGGAGAAAGGCAAAAAAGAAAACCGGCCCTGCCCTCAAGGAGTTTACAATCCGGCAGGCAGGTGATAGACTTAAGTAAGAACCAGCAATGATTAGAATCCATGAGAGAGTGACATAGTATGGCAAAAAGAGAAACAGGAGAGACTGAGGAAGAAGACACCACCTCAGGGGAACGGGGAGCTGAGGCAGCATCTAAGTCAGCAGGGAAGAAAGAGAATGATTCCAACAGGCAAACAAGAAAGGCGTTTATCCTGATGGGAATGAATTTCAATATATGATTAAATATTCATCCGTGATTTCCTAATTCCTTTCTAACAACCAAATATCTCTGTATAAACACCTGAAGGACATTCCCTCTACCCAGTAAGTATTCTTTAAATCTCTAGGGTTCTGGAGACCAATGCAGGAGGGAAATGTTAGCTTCACAGGCAAGTAAGGAGAGAGACGAGAGAGAAACAGAGAGAGGGAGAGAGGAAGAAGAAAGAGAGACAGAAGAAGAAAAAGAGAGAGAAGAGAGAAGAAGAGAGAAGAAAAAGAGAAGAAATAGAGGAGAGAAGAGAGAGAAGAAAAAGAGAGAAGAGAGAAGGAGAGAGAGTGCAGACATAGCAGAAACAGCGAAACAGAGTGGGGAGAGTGAGAAAGAAGGACAGAGAAACCGAGGGGGCGGGGGGAGAAGCTGACGGACAGAGGCAGAGAAAGAGAGAGACCAAACAGAATTTTTTTTTGACTCTACATGTGATTTCTGATCCCCTCCCCACACTGCTACCGGCTCCCTCCAACATGATGGTGTATTTTTTTCCTTTGGCTGTATGCTATATATGCTGTCTCCATCATAAAATGCAAGCACCTTGAGGGCAAGGGTGGTTTTGTCTCCCCAATACCTAGCACTCTGCCTGGTACACAGTGGGGGCTTAATAAATGCTTGTTGGATTAAAGTGAAGATTCAGCTCACTTGCTAGGCCCTATGGTAAGCCTTCCCAATCTTCTTAGCTGTTTCCACCCTCTCCCTCCTCATGTCATAACATATTTATTTTCCCAATCTATCAACTGACCTATATTTATTAAGCACCTACTATGTGCCAGCCACAGTGTTAACTCTTAGAATATAAAGGAAGAAATAGTGCCCGGCATTCTTTTTTTTTTTTTTTGGCTGGGCAATGGGGTTAAGTGACTCGCCCAGGGTCACACAGCTAGTAAGTGTCAAGTGTTTGGTCTGAGGCCGGATTTGAACTCAGGTCCTCCTGAATCCAGGGCAGGTGCTCTATCCATTGCGCCACCTAGCTGACCCGTGCCTTGCATTCTGATGGGACACACTACAACCCCATCTGCACACATATATAAATACAAGGTCGCTTTGGAGAGAGAGGCCCTGGCAGCTGGGAGTGGGGGCAGGCAGCGGGGCGGGGTGTGATCCCCAAGGGCTTCATGTCAGTGCTTGAGCTGTCTCTCGAAGAGAGGTGTTCTCCAGGGCAAAGGTGAGGAAGGAGGGCATTCCAGGCATGAGGGAGAGCCAGGGCAAAGGCATGATGGCAGGAGATTAGGGTCATGCATGGGGAAGAGAGAGAAAGGCAAAGGACGGGTGGAGAGCAGCGTCCACTGACTGGGTGCTTGTGAAGGGCCTTGAAAGCCAAGCAGGGGAGTTTCTGGGGAATCATTTCCATGTGGTAAGCCCACCTCCCCCCCAAAACACAAACTCCCCGAGGGCAGGGATGGCTCTGCCTCTGGGTTGGCTGTGCTCCCTGCTTGGCCCAGGAGCCACTGAATGACGGGGTGAGAGGATGGGAGCGGGGGGTGCCCCCAAGTCCCCAAACAGTCCTCCTGCAGCCTGAGGCGCCAGGGAGGAAAGGCTGGAGGCTTTGGGGGAAACAAACCAAAAGCTTGTCTGTGTCGGTGACTCAGGAAAGAAGCTCTGGAGCCCCCACGGCCCCCGCGGCCCCCGCCCCCAGCCACACTTGTTCCATGTTAAAGCTCACCTTTGGCAAAGGTTTCTGGAAGGCCTGCATGGCCAGGAGGAGGGGGGCTGCTGTGGTCCAATTGTAGTATCTGAGACAGAGGAAACGGGTGGTGGTGAGACCCCTAAATGCCAGGGCCCAACACCCCTCCCCCGGCTGGTGGGGGGGGCCTCACTCACCCCCCTTGCGCTAGTGCCTTACCCTTGAGACTGCCCCTTATTTATCCTGGAGAGGGGGAGGGGCGGGGAGGGGAGGGGATCCATGCCGATAAGATTGTCTTTCTTCCTGTTCTCAGTACTGGTTACTATTGTGTCTGGTACATAGGAGGCGCTTAATAAATCCTTCCTTCAGAGCACACAGTAGGTGCTTAATAAATGCTTGTGGTTTAATTGATGGACTGAGGCACTAAAGAGGCCAGGCTGGCTGGGGCCCCCACAGAGTGTTTCCAGAGGCGAGTGCTTCACGCAGCCTTGCCGAATGACTGCCTGAAGCTGCGTCAGCTCCGTCCCTGTGACCCTGGACATGACCACAGCCCCCTCAAGGGTGTCCAGTGACATTCTGAACAAGGGACAAAAGCAGCAAAAACGTGAACTGAAGCTTGATGCCTAAAGCACCTCCCTTCCTAGCCCATGCAGCTGGCCCAGAGAGGAAGAAGCTCTGGGGAGGGCGGGGGGTGGGGGGGTCCCCGTGCCCAGCATCAGGCCGCGGTCCTCAGCCCCTGACAGCTCTTGCTGGGGGCGCTGTCTCTGTAGCCCCAGCACTCAGCCCAGGCTAAGGGAGTGCAGCCGCCATCAGCGTGGGCCGTTCTGGGGCGTCACATCTGTGTCTGAGGCCGTCAGGCAGAGGGCAGAGAGCACCTACTATGTGCCATTCTCTGGGCTGGGATAACAAGACCAGAATGAAGCACTCCCTGCCCTCGAGGGCCTCAGAGTCCAACAGACCCCAGCTGGGTGACCCCGGGAAGGTCACCTCGAATCTGAGAGGCCGTCCGGGCCAGACCTCCTCAGCCACGGCCATCCTCCAAGGCGGGGGGTCTGGCCTGTCCACGGCAGGACACACACAAAGTCGCCTGACCTCCCTCAGAGCCTCCAGCTTCCCCGGGGAGGCCACAGAAGGGCTGCAATCTGCACCCACAGAAGGCTGGCCCACCCTGGGAACCCTGCCCAGTGCAGGAAGCAGGCTACGGACATAAAACCAAACTGCGGCGGGAGCTCTGGGGCGTCGCCTCCTCCACTACTCGGTCTCAGGGAGCCGTCCAGAACAATCACATGCCAGAGGCGAGATTGGCACCCGGATTCCTCCCGGCTCCAGGGCTGGCTCCCTCCCTACGGGGCCACCTTCCCAGCAGGTGAGTGTGAGCGCACACATGCACAGAGACACGCTTCTGTAAGCGCCCGTGGCTCGAGCTGGGGGCAGGGGCAGGGCAGGAACTCACTTGTTACCGATCTTCACCACCAAGTTGGGGTCATCGATGATGGCCGGGTTGTCCACAAACTGCTGATAGGACACCTCCTGTTCTAAAAACTCATCTGCAGCAGCCGCCGGTGGGGTGGGGAAGAAGGAAAGGCACGTTACTCACCCAGTTACCCCGATCTGCACGACGACATCCCCCTCGCTACAGAGCGTGGGGTTATGGGGGGAAAGACCCAGGTTCGAATCCCAGCTCTGCTTCTCACTGGCTCGATGTGCGGGGGTAGCCGTGTGCCTGGGGGCAGGGCAGTTCACCTCTGTTTGCCTCAGTTTCCTCATCTGTAAAATGGGGATAATCCCAGCACCTCCCTCCCAGGTTGCCGTGAAGCTCTTCACCCAGTGCCCACCACAAAGGGAGGCCATCCAGAGTCAGCGGTTATTACCATCTAGGAAATGGGGACTAATGACCAGAAGCAGCTCACCTCCCTCCCGGATCCCTGGTGAAGAAGAAAGTCCTTTGACAGCCTTCAAACACCACAGAAAAGCTAACCGTTACCATGAGCACAGCGGGGGGCTGGGGACGCCCCTCAGTCCTCGGGCTGCCTGCAGGGTCACCACTGAGCCCTGAATGGGGTCCGGAGGTCACCGAACCCAACCCCCTCCTTTCAGAGGTGAGGCCCAGAGACACTATTTGAACCCAGCTCCTCGGACACCAGGGTCAGTCCTCTACACACTAGACTTGGCTGCTTTAAAGAGACAGTGAGTCCAAATCTCTCACTTTATAGAGGTGGAGAAACTGAGGCAGAGAGAGATGAACCAACTCGGTCACAGTCACACAGCTAGGAAGTAACAGCACCAACCGGGATACGAACCCAGAACCAAGCCGGCACCAGCTCCAGCGGCCTCGGCACTGCGGGACGGCCCCGGGCGATCTCCAAGGTCGTCCCCAGGGTCAGTGTCCGCACAAGCACGGGGTGGTATGCTCGCTCGCTCTGTCTCTGTCTGTCTCTCTCTCTGTCTCTACCTATCTATCTATCTCTCCTCTCTTCTCTCTCTCTATCTCTGTGTCTCTCTTTCTGTCTCTGTCTCGCTCCCCCATCTCTGTCTCTGTCTCTCTTTCTCTCTGTCTCTCACTCTACCTGTTTGTCTCTGTCTCTCTCTCTGTCTCTGTTTGTCTCTCTCTTCCCCCTCCATCTCTCTGTCTTTTTCTCTCTCTGTCTCTCACTCTACCTCTGTCTCTCTCTGTCTCTGTCTCTCTCTCTCTCTGTGTCTCAGTCTGCCCTGTGTCAAACACACACACACACTCACTCGCTCTCGCTCTCGCTCTCTTATAAAACTAACGGGGACCTCAATGGTGACCTCCTATCTGAAAAATGGCCCCCCAATACCCTGAGAGCGACCCCTGGCCCTGACTTGAAACCTCTGAGCAGTCTGTCCCAATTTTGGGGGGCGGGATGTTCGCCCTAACCAGGAGCACCTCGGGGCCCCCCCTCCACAGCACGCCTTGCCAGGCTGGGCGGATCCAGCTCGGGCGGCCGCAGCTCCTGCCGGCAGCCACCAGAGAGCGCCCTCGACTCAAAAACCAGGCCCAGCCGGTCCCTGCCAGGCTCACCCGTGGTGATTTCCTTGCTGTCGCTGAGTCCCCCGCAGAGTGAGATGGCTATGGAGGGCAGGTCCCTGGGGCCGTCCGAGGTGCTCTCCACGCCGCTGTCCACGCCCGAGCTGCCCACCGACTGAGGGGACTGGCTGGCCGAGCGGGGCGCGCCCTCGCTGCCGCTTTTGGCCACGCCACCGCCGTCACCGCTAAGAGGGACAGGAAAGGCGGAGAGGAGCCGTGAGCATCGTCCGGCCCCTGCAGAGCCCAGGACTCGGAAGAGCAGCGGGCATCACCACCCTGGGGGAGGACGCCCTACGCCTCCAGCTCCCGGAGCCTAAGGCTACCGGTCCTGGACGAGTCCCACGTCTCAGACAGCCTCAGTCTCCCCATCTGTAAAATGGAGACCAACAATCCAAACAGATTTGGGATCCAGAACTATTTTCCATGGGGATTTTCCAGGAGAATGGGTATTTAAGTGGGAATCAGAGGCTCTGGGTTCAAATCCTGGCTTTGCTACTTAAAAGCAGCATGGACTCCATGTTATCTGTATGACTTTGGGCACGCCCCATCACCTCTCCGGGTCTCACCATCCTCAGTTTAAGATGAGGGGCTTGAACTTAGCACTGACGTCCACTCCACACCTAGGCTAACGATCCGTGACGCCTTTATTTTAAATCCTGTACGCTGATGCAGAAAAAAACTGGGGGGTGGGAGAGAAGACTCACCCGCTCACTGCTGGGGGGGGCGGGGCTGCGGGGGGGGGGGGGGGTGTTCCCTTGTCACCCAGAAAGCCGCCAGCCCCTCCCCCATCCTCAGCCCGGGGCAAAACCCCTGAGGTCCCAACTTACTTTTTGGGGAAATAAAGGGCAGCGACCTCAGGGTCCATATCAGGCAGATCGTCCAGGTAGACGCCATCCGCTCCCAGGTGCCTGTTCCTCTTGTCTGAAAACACAAGGGAAATGCCAGGCCGGGGCGGGGGCTCCCACGAGGCTGGGGGAGCTCCCACGAGGCCGGGGGGGGATCCCACGAGGCCAGGGGGGGCTCCCAAGAGGCCGGGGGGGCTCCTACAAAGTCAAAGGCTTTCTCAATGCTCCTCGGCCCAGGCCCCGCTCTCCTGCCGCCGGGGGCTCTCCCTGGCCATCTCCCGTGCCTGCGATGTCCTCCCTCTCTGGGCCTGTTCACACAGTTGTTTGAATGCTGTCTCCCCCATGTTTCTGCCTTTCTTTCTAACCTCAGCACTTAGCCCTTTGCCTGGCACATAGTAGGCGCTCATAGTAGGTGCGTGTTGACTAAGACACGTAGAACCTGAGAACCACAGAATGTCCGAATCAGCAGGGACCTTACAGAGCATCAAATGCCAACCCTGGGAGGAAGCGCTGACCGTGAGACTCGGTCTGACCCCAGCATCCGGGGTCACCTCTCTCAGGTCCCTGGCACAGTATAACTGACACTTGTTCTGGGTTCAGATCCCTCCCCTGGCATAGGCTCATGGCTTCAGAGCTGGAAGGGCCCTGAGAGGTCGAGCCCCACCCCCTCATTTTACAGCTGGGGAAACTGAGGCTCGGCGATTTGCCCAAGGTCACACAGGCAGACTTTAAGAAAGAATTCGAACCCAGGTCCCCCTGAGTCCAAAGCCAGTCCTCTATCCTCTATGCCAGAGGTCAGCAAACCGTAGCCTAAGAGTTCAAATCCCGCCTGCAGCCCCCTTCTGTAGGCGACCTAACAACAGTTGTCATGTTTTAAAATATGATAAAAGTTTATTTAAAAACGTAAACCCCATCACTAGCTCATAGCCCTAGAGCGTGCTAACTCAGTGCCACACTGGCTTCCCAAGTCCCTTAGTTCCTCTGAGCCTCAGTTTCTTTCTTTGTAAAATGGGGAGGGGGGATCCAGCCTCTGCGTTCCCTCCAGGTGTCTGATCCCAGTGCACCCTCGCTGGGCCTCAGTTTCTCCATCTGTAAAAGGAAGGTGTTCACTGGCACACTGGCGTGTCACGGGCCGTGCCAGTTCCCGGGCCAAGCTGAGAAGGGGTTGTGTGAGCCATGCCAGAAGCCACGGATCTGGTGCTGGACCCTGCCAAGGTGGTGTGGAAGGGCTGGGGAGCCAGCAGGTGGGCGCTGGGGCGGGGACGGGCGCTGCTCTCTGCCTGACAGAGGGAGCTCCCCCATCAGGTGTTTTCAAGGTGGGGGTGAGGGACCAATCTGGGAGTGCGCCGTACTCCCCCACAGAATGTAGGCTTCCTGAGGCCAGGACAGCTTGGGGTTCTGCCCTCACACAGGAGAAGCTCTTAGGATCAAAGATCCATAGATGTAGAGGTCATCTCAGGCACCGGGGGCACGGCAGCGAGAAAGCCCAATCCTGCCTCACTAGTGCTGTGACCCTGGACAAGTCAACCCATCTCTCTCTTTCCCATCTGCAAAATGGGCATAACGACTCCCAGAGTTGTCTCAAAGTCAAATGGGTTAGCACATGCGAAGCGCTTTGTAAACGTTATAGCGCCAGCCATTATTATTGCCACAGTGACCATACACAGGGATCTGATGGGAGACAGTTGGGAGAAGACCCGTCCCAACAAGATTGTGGTTCTGGGGTCAGAGGACCCGGGTTCAAATCCCACCCTCATGGCTGAAGACATGTGACCATGGGCAAGTCGTGTCCCTACCCCGGGCCTCAGCTTCCTCAACGACTGAGTCCCCTGCCCCGGATCCAGGAATGTGCCCTCCCAGGAAGCGGCACCAAGGGACCGCAGGGTGCACACCGGCAAAGGTCCGCTCTGGCCGGGAGCCAGATACGCCCCCAAAGGAGAAAGGGACAGTGAGGCCCTCCTCCGCCTCCAGGCAGCCTTCCTGCTGCCCACTTCCCATTTGCCAGCTGCAGAGACTGATCGTCAGAGAGAACCAGGGACTATTCAGCCCCCTCCGCCATCCAGCGCCTTGGCCTCTCCGGCCCCGCCTGGCACGGGGGCACCCTCTCTCCTTCCAGACCCCTCCCTGGGCTTAGCTTTTCAGCTCCCTGCTGGACTGTAAGCCCCTGGAGGGCAGCCCCTGGGCTGGATCATCACGGCATTGCTAGCACCTGGCAGGGCACCAGGCCAGTCGAGGAGGGCAAGGATGCCTGCCACCACTAGGGGGAGCTGTTTGCTCGCCGCTCCTTAACCAAGGATGGCCCAGGATCCATCTGAGACGCTCCATCCTTCCCCTGCTTTGCAGGTGATGGGAGTCATTTAATCCCACCTACTCTACCCTCCTACTAAGGGACTCAGCTGCCCTGCGGTCCACGCACTGCCTTAGTCTCCCCTGGAGGTAGTAGCGGGTGCCAATCCCTCACCTCTTTTCCTGGATGGAGAATCCATCTTACTCCCCTGGAGGCTGGAGTTGGGCTGGGGTTGTTTGGACTCCTCGATGGCGGGCAACGGCGGGGCTGCTGTGGCCATGGCTTCCGTGGCTGCTGTGGCTGCGGCTTCCGTGGCTGCTGTGGCCGCCGTGGGGGCCATGGCAGTGGTGGGGGCCGTGGCATTCGTGGTCATGGCGGTCGTGGCCACAGCGGCAGTGGCGCCCAAGACCTCCGGATTTTGTTCCCCCGTGAATGACCCCTTGGGCAGAGCCTTGCCCTCGTCTGGCGGGATCAGGATCTCACTGTGGCCCCCCAAAGGCGAGGGAGAGAGGTCGCTACAAGTCTCTGAAGATTCACTCTTAATAACCCGGAAAAGCATCTTGTCTGAAAAGCTCCTGTTGACTGAGTCTTTCATCCTGTGCAGAGATGTGGTCTAGACGGGCCAGGAGAGGGGAAGAGTGAGCATTACCACAAACAGGCAAAGGTCACACAGAGCCGCCATCGGGGACCCAGTCACCCGGAACCGAGAGGCCGTGGGTTCCAATCCCACCTCCCACACTTCCGAGCTGGCGGCCCAGGTCTAGGCGTGCCATCTCGCTTTGCCTCAGTCTCCCCATCTCTAAAACAAATGGGCCAGACTTGACCTCTGAAGGCTCTCCCAGTCTCATTTTCCTCTTGGGTCCCCTACCATCTACAGTCTTGGGTAGCCTATGGTCACGAGTGACTGACAGGCCACTCCTGGAGCATTGTAGACTGCTGGCTTTCCTCAGGAGAACCACCCCCAGAGTCTGTAAGACAAGGACTCTTAGCTCCAAAGTGCAAACGGGGAAACTGAGGCTCAGGCAGAATTGACGCCCCGGCCAGCATCACTCAGGGAGGACAAGGCAAAGCAAGGAGGCAAACTTAGGTCTTCAGACCACGTGGCACCTCCCCCTTTCAGACTCCTGGAGAGCAGGGACTGGTTTGGGGGGGGGGGGGGGCAGGAATCTTTGTATCTTCAGCTTAGCACAGTACCTGGCACACAGTAGGTGCTTCATAAATGTTTACGGGCTGCTTCCTTATCCACGGCAGAGAGTGTAATTAGTCACTTTACGCTGGGGGTAGGTGGCACAAGATGGGTCCCTCAACAATAACTCTGACCTAACGAGCTCCCTCGGGTCAAAGAACCAAGCCCATCTGGGAAGGAGCTTCAGAAACCCATCGTCCGGGAGCTCCCCGTGTTTACGCTTTGTTCTCGTCTCCGAGACATCAGGCTCAGTTGCTCCTTTGGCTGCTAGAAGTCTGTGGGGGCTCACTCCATTTCTGGTGCCCTGGGACAAAGCTCTGTTGGCCCACCCTAGGTGTGACCCTGCTCTGCTTTCTCTGTAGTGCTTTCAAGAGGCAAGATCCAGTAGGATGCAAACACAAGGGCAGGGACTCTAGGCGGGGAAACCCCTCTACCAGGACAGGTCAGCACTCTCGGCAGCTTATGGTCTCAGAGAGGTGCCCAGAGCACAGAGAGGGTGAGCACCTTCTCCAGGGTCACACAGCCCACGTGGTCTCTCTGGCTTCAAGGCCAGATTCTCCTTTCTGCCAGACAGCCTTTCATTACTTGGGAAAAGTTTGAAAAAGTAGTGCAGCTTCACGAATGGGGGACTGTCCTTGCAAGGAGAGGAGGAAACAAGCATTTAGTAAGCACCTACTGTATGTGCTAAGCACTTTTTACAAATATCATCTCCTCTGATCTTCACAACCACCCTGGGAGGCAGGTGCCCATTTTATAGATGAAGAAGCTGAGGCAGACAGAGGGTCAGTGACTGGCCCAGGGTCACACAGCTAGTGAGTGTCTGAGGTTGGATTTGAACTCAGGTCTTCATGACTCCAGGCCCAGTGCTCTATCCACTGCACCATTCAGCCTGGAATTCGGGAAACACTGAGTTCAAGACCTGCCTCAGACCCTGCGGCTCAGCGGCCATTCTGCACTAAGATGGCGAGTTTACTAATCCAGGAAGTCACAGATTCAGGCTAAAGGGAAAGACTGCCAGGATTCTCAGCTGGAAGGGACCTTTGTGATCATCTTCCATCTGCCCCGGGCCAAGAGACCTGACTCTTCTGGCTGGGGGAGCCCAGGCGGTTCCCCTCCCCTCTCTGAGCCTCAGTTTCCCCATCTGTAAAAGCCTGGGAGGTCACAGCCCAGGCCAGGAGAGGAACTCAGAGCCAGCGCCTTCCTCACGCGGGCTCAGGATGGTGCCACTTTCCCAAGCAGGGACCCCTCCCAATGCTGTCTGAGTAAGTCACAGCTCCTGGGCGCCCTCTGCCCGCTCTGAAAAGGAGGCCTAGGGGAGGGGCTGGGAAGCCGAGCCCTCCGCTGCCGCTGCCATGCCCCATCCGGGCCCTCGCGGAGCATGCCCCAGGACCCACCTTGGCAGCCTGGGGCAGCTCTCCCCACAGCCACAGCATCTCCGGGTTACTCTTCTGCAATCCCCTCTCCAGGGACTTGCTGACCAGTTCTGAATCACTTTTAGGTGTTGCAGGGCGAGAACCTGAAGGACTGGGGAGAAGATGAGGGACAAATGAAGCCCAAATGAAAAACCAGTCAATCAAAAGAAAGGCATGAGCTGGTCTGGCCCAGATCCCTCCTGCCACCGCCCAGTAAACGCACTCAGGCTGCTGCCTCCCTAGGCAGCATGGTGACATTCAGAGCCATAACTAGGGCGGGACGCTCGGGCCTTTGTCCCAGGGCACCAAACTTTGGAGGGAGGGGTTGGGTGATTACTTTAGAGGATGCCCCCAACAGCGCTTCCAGTAATCCAGCAGCATAGAAAGAAGAGCTCAGCTTCTAATTTGAAGCTAACCTTAATGGAGGATGCAACCAGGGGGCGGTGTCGTTCCCCAGCCGTCCCACCCTGCTTTGGTTCAGAAGTCGTTCTGTCCTCTCCTTACGGATGCCCGCCCCTCCCTGCCCGCTGCACCTGGGGCTTTACTTCATGCCACCTGCCCTGGGCCTGCTCTGTGGTATTGCCCCGGCCTCACAAAATCCCAACCCCCGCTCCCCACTCCCTGCGAATGTGAGAGGGGGACTGGGACCGAAGGATGCCCACGAGAAATGAAGGAGGAAGAAGCACAAGGGGAGGAGGAGAGCCCACTGTGGGGGACGCCCCCAGACCCTGCACCCACCTCTACCCAGACTCCCTCACTCTGTGCTCCCTCCAGGCTCCCCGTAGAACCAAGCCAGGGAGGCCCTGGAAAGGCATAAACACCCTTACTCAAGCAGGCCAAAATTGTAATAAAATGTAATAAAAACCGGTCATTTTGATACCATTTAATAGTTTTAATTAAGCTGACTAAATTCTTTTGGAATTGTGAAATTCATAACAACAACAACAGTAATAATAGCTCACATCTATGTAGCACTTTAAGTTTTACAGAACACTTTATAATTACTATCTCCTTCGATTCTCATCCCTCCCTGGGAAGTAGGGGCCACAATTATGCCCATTTTATAGATGAGAAAACTGAGGCTCAGGGAGGCCAAGGGTCACACCGCTAGTAAGAGTCTAACTCGGCTCCTTCAGACTTGAGTCTGGAGCTCTCTCCGAGCCGCCTCTGAATATTCAATCAACGCTTCTTTTCTGCCAAACTGCAGGCCTGACTGCCAGGTTCCGAGTTCCAATTCCTCTCAATCCCTGAGACCTACAGAAGCAGAACCAGTGCAGATGGTGCCTCTCCTCCATAAACTTTAGGACAATCAGAGTCTCCTCAGGGACAGTCAAGCCCAGAGAGTGGGAGAAACTCTGACGTGGAAGGGACTTCACAGGGGCAGACAGGAAACAGGAAGTCCCTCTTAGCACTGGGCTGACACCCCAGCAGTGATGTGTCCCTCACTACCTCCCAGGGCAGCCCGCTTCGATCTGCCATCCGCTTCTCAAGGCCAGCCCCACGGGGTGGAGGTAATTCGAAGTGTAAAAGCAAGCCCTCCCCCACCGCTCTTCATTCTAGCACCTGCCATCCCCTGCATCGGACTGGAAGCTCCCTGAGGGCACCAACTGCTTTTGCCTCTTATCTTATCCCCAGCACGGTGCCTGGCACACAGCAGGTGCTTAATAAATGAATATTAATCGACTGAGAAGAGCGAGCACTGGATTTGGAGAGGGAGGGCTGGGCTGGAATCTTGCCTCCCACGCTCACTAGCTGGGTGACGGCGGGAAAGTAGCTCGATGTCCCTTGTCCTACTTGGCTCCAGCAGGTGGGGGGCTGTGAAGGTGGGAGGGGCATTAAGTGGGCAAAATTAATCTGGCCGTCAGAACTGTCATGGTCCCAAAGTGGAATGAGCTCGGGGCAGGGGAAGGGGAGCCCAGGAGAGGGGAGTGTTTGTGAGGGATGGAGAGGGAAGATTCCTGCTGGTCAACTCTAAGATTCTGCGAGTCTGTGACCCTCCTGGCCTCAGTTTCTCCTCTGTGAAATGGGAATAATAATCCTCTCCCTATCTTCCTCACAAAGCTGCTTGCAAAGGACAAACTATGAAATGCAAGTCAGTATCTCTAGCTAGGGCTCTACAATCCACATCCTCTAAGGCTACTTAAGATAAAAATGGGAGCTGGCTAGCGGTGTCTTTGTAAGTTGATCAGATTTGTTTGGGCTAAAAATTAACATTAGACCAAATCTGCATGCCATTAATTTATTATATTAAGTTAGGTCCCAAAACCAGACACCGAGTTAAGTAAGGTTAGACACGGAATTAGACTTGGAATTAGAAATCTGCACACCATCCCTCTGTCCTATCAAGCCAGGCCCCCAATTAGAGAAAACACAGCCTTTACCTTTCCGAAGACTGGAAATGGGAAGATGGTGGAGGGCAAGAGCTAGAAAGGCCTCCTTCCGCCACAACCGTAAGACGAGGGGACATCCTTTTGCAATCTACCGGCTTACTGGATCCCACCAGATATGGGGAAAGAAAGAAAGCAAAGTCGAGCGTCAGTGAAACGAAGCGGTAGGTAACTCGAGTTGGTGACGCGGGCACTCTCCAGGCACCGAGTTGCCGAGGCATCCGACACACGGAGGGGAATATGATGTCTGCAGCCACCGAGATGAAGCGACAGTTCTTATGTGCGATCTGCTCATTCTCTACGTTCTAGAGCAAGGCTTCTTAACCTGGACCCGTGAACAATTTTTAAAAATTTTGATAACTATTCGATATCATTCGCTCCTTTTGTAATCCTACATATTTTACTTCATGAATTTAAAGACACTATTCTAAGGAGTCCATAGGCTTCACCTGATGGCCAAAGGCCAAAAAAGGTTAGGAACCCCTACTCTAGGAGCAGATCATCTAAGAGGGTCAAGCCCCCGAGGCATCTGCCTCCAGAAGTAGGTATGTGGTGTCAATAGTCACGGAAATGAAGCCATACTTCTTGGTTAGGTCTGAGAGTTTTCTGGAGCAGAGGGTTTAAGAAGATCAAGCTCTCTGGGCATCTGGCCCTGGGGGCAGGGGGTAGGCGAGAAAATCAACCACAGGGACTAGCCTGGAGCTTCACTTCACACGCAAAGGGTCCATTTCATTGATGACTTCTACAAAACGAGGAAACAAAGCAACACGCCCCAATGATGGCATGACTGATGGGGCCAATGGACCTTACTTTTTTTTTTTTTTTTAATTTTTAACAAGTGTTTTTAAAACTTCGGGTTACAAATTTTCTCCCCTTCTCCCTCCCCACCCACCTTCATTGAAAAGGCAAGCATCTCAGTACAGGTTATAGATGTATAGTCATGCAAAACCGTTCCATAGTAATCCTGTTGTGAAAAACTAAGTATATTTCCCTTCATCCTATCCCACCCTCCATTTATTCTATTCTCTCTTTTGACCCTGTCCTTCCTCAGAAGTGTTTGCTTTTGATTATCCCCTCCCCCAATCTGCCCTCCCCTCTATCAAACCCCTGCTCTCTTGTCCCCATCCCCCCTCATTTTCCTATAGGGTAAGATAGATTTCTGTAACCCATTGTGTATGTTATTCCCTCCTTAAGCTAAATCCTATGAGAATAAGATTCACTCATTCTCTCTCACCTTCCCCCATTTCCCCTCCACTGTAAAAGCCTTTTCTTGTCTGTTTCATGTGAGATATTTTACCTCATTCCACTTCTCCCTTTCTCCTTCTCCCAGTATAATCCTCTCTCGCCCCTTAATTTTATTTTCCAGATATCACCCCCCTTCATCTTCAACTCACCCTGTGCCCTCTATCTATCTATACATACATATAATTTTTTTCCCTCCCACTACCCTAATGCTGACAAAGGACTCATGAGTTACAAATATCGTCTTTCCATGCAGGAATGTAAACAGTTCAACCTTAATAAGTCTGTTATGCTTTCTCTTTCCTGTTTACCTCTTCCATGTTTCACTTGAGTCTTGTATTTGAAGGTCAAATTTTCTATTCAGCTCTGGTCTTTTCCTCAGGAATGCTTGAAAATCCCCTATTTCATTGAATGACCATTTTTTACCCTGAAGGATTATACTCAGTTTTGCTGGGTCCAACAGACCTTTCTTTAAAGAGATAGTGCACGATTTCAGGAATGGGCATGTTCTCTATTGGCCAAAGTAAACAAGTCAGAGATTCTGTGGTTTTTGTCCTGCAGGCACCAGACTGATACAAATCAGAGGTGCTCTCTACGCTTCTTGAGAATTTGGGGACCTTTTCTTAAATGAATGTGGTAAATCCTCTGGTGAAGGCAGCTGAATGTGTGCCCCCTCTGTTGCTGGGCTATGCTCACAGCCTCTCAGGCTTGGCGATGACCACCAGAAGCCAGGGCTTCCCTGCACTCTGGAGAGGCATCAAGAGGGACATCAGGGAAAGAGCTCCCACACACTGAGCCTTCGTCTCTAACTTCCTTTGGTCGCTGCCTAATCCACAGAATCTGCTGCGTGCATTCCAGTTTTTGTGGAAAAGGGGCAAGGCATGTTGAGGAGGACATGTCGTTTTCAAAACAGCTTTTCTAAAACCAGTTTTAAAGCACGGTACAGTTGAAAGGACAATGGGTTTGGAATTAAGAGGACCTGGGTTCAAATCCCCTATGTGATGCTGGCGACCTGTGTCACTGACCAGTCATTTAGCCAATGTGGGCCTCAGTTTCCTCCTCTGCTTCTAGCTCTGGATTCCCTGATGAAACATCAAAATTATCCTAGGACATGAAAACATCTTAAAGTTGGAAATCATTTCCATGAGAGGCAGGAAAGTTCAGTGCATGGAGGGGGCCTCTGAGCCAGCGAGACCTGGATTCCGTTCCCATGGCTGACCCATCCCTGCTGTGTGACCCCAGGGCAGGAGCTGAACCTCTCACGTCCCAGGCAACTCTTGAAGACCATAAGCTGTAGAACGCTGAGCCGTCTTCGTCGCTGGAGGGAGCTTCCAGTATGGACAAAGTAAAAGGTCTAGTCTCCAAAATGAAATGACTTCAAAACATTTCACAAACAACTACTACTACTACTACTACTACTGCTACTACTACTACTACTAGTACTACTACTACTACTACTACTACAACCATCTATACAGAACTTTAAGGTTTACAAAGTACTTTACAAATACCATCTCACCGTATCCTCACAACACCCTAGGAAAGTGGGTGCTAGTAGTATCTCCATTTTACAGATGAGGAAACCAAGGCAGACAGGGGTTAAGTGACTTGCCCAGGGTCACGAGGGTGCAAGATAAGATTTGACCTCAGGAATTTCCTGATTTCAGGCCTCCAGCTCTATCCACTTTGTCATTTCTCCCTCCCAATACACCTAGCCTGCCCAGACCTGGGCAGAAGGGGTCTCAAAGCCATGTGCAAAGGCCAGGGGCTGGTCCATCAGGGACGAATGGCCCGTTGGGATCACCAGCTTTTACTCACAGCCACCTGGCTGGACACCACCCTGATGGCCCAGCAGCAGCATGGGCTGGACAGGTCATCACTCTCATATCACCCAAGGCAGCCACAGCCCATTGGAAGGGACATTGCTGCCCATCTGTATGAGGCCAACTAAGCATAAGTTCGAACTTTTGCAAACAGAGAAAGGCTGGTTTAAACCAGGGAGGCAGCACAACATGGCGGGAAGGACCCCAGCTGGGGAGCCAGAGGCCCAGGTGCTAACAACCACCTCTGAATACTGGGGCAAACCACTTTCTCTTCTAGCCTCGGTTTCCTTCTTTGTTAGAGAACAAGACGGACTAGATGAGATAAAGACTGAGGAAACCAAGTCCTAAGTGGCCTGTTCACCTGACATCTCTGAGCCTGTTTCCTCTCCTGTAAAATAGGGCTGCGAGAGCACCCGTATCACAGTTTTTGTGAGCTAACACATGCACAAGGGGGTAGGGGGCTACTAGGCCCTGGAGCCAGGAGGACCTGAATTCAAAGCCTGCCTCAGACACTAGACACTTACTAGCTGTGTGACCTTAGGCAAGTCACTTAACCCCGACTGCCTAGTAAATAATAAATGAAGGAGCCTCAGGCTTCTATGGAAGCCTGGAGAGGTGGCCTCTGTTTAGCCCCACCTCCTTTTCTTCTTCCTTAAAGGCCCTGAGGTGCCCATCTCATCTCCCCATTTACTCCTCTCAGACTTTGTAGGGGACCTTAGTGCCAGGAAGAAGTTCGGCATCCCTGCGCCTTCCAACAAGGAGAGGCAGCAGGAGCTGCTGGAAGCAGGAGCGGGCTGGTCAATGCCCAAAGAGATTCACTTTGGAAGATTCAAAATGGCGGAGACCTTGAGAGGAAAGGGCGGCAGCCATCCCCCTGCGCCTGCCGAGGCCCCAGAGATTCATGGGCTCCCTGGAGAAGGTCAAGAAAGACTCCAGCAACATGTTACCTCTGGTCAGGCAACCACTCTTGATCTGAATTAGCGTAACATGGCGACTGCGGGAAAGTGGCGATGGGAGAAGGGTTTTTCTGAGGTACTTCGTCTCTAAATGCAGGTCCGTCACGAATAAGTGTTCTGAAAATTTCTTAAAAATAATAAAGTCCACTCATAGGAGCACCAAAAGATTATTTCTATTGTTGTTGTTGTGGGGACTCCTTTTTTTAAACATCCATTTCCTGAATGTGAGGCATGAAAAATGAAGGGATGGATCCACCCGTCCGTGCAGGACCGGAGAAGAAGGCTGGAGAAGAAGGTTGCTCGTCCCCTGAGGACAGTGAGGTGTAAGGGACGGGCAGCCCCAAGGAGACCCATGAATGAGGCCTATGGTTCAAATCCAGGCTCTGCTCCCCAAATCCTGCTTTGGATGATGACTACTACTACCTGTGTGACTTTGGGCATGTCCTGGGCCTCAGTTTCCTCATCTGTGGCAAGAAGGGGGTTGGGCTGAATGGCCCCTAAGGTCCCTCCCAGCTCCAGATCCAGGAGTCTCTGAATGGGCTGCCCAAGGAAGTAGTGAGTTCTCCGTCCCTAGAGGTCTTTCAAGAAAAGGCCCAAAGCCCACTTCTCAGGTGTGTGCTGGAGTGAATTCTTGGTCAGGTTAGGGCTGGGTCACACTGAGGTCCCTTACAGCCTGGAAAGGCCGCGATTCTGTGACTGAGAAAATCACTTAACCTCTTCAAACAGATTCTCAGGAGACTTTTTAAGAAAGATTCTCTCCCGCACGCTCCATCTGGTCTCAGTCTCCCAATCTGCAGACGGAATGAAGAGACTGCATGGACCCCACAGCCCCGCCGGGCTCTCAATCTGGTGACCGATGGGAATTACACTAAGTGAGGTGTGGATCGACATGGGCAACGTCGGTGGAGGGAGAGCAGACCTCAAGCCCTGGGCGCCAGAGAGGGTCACCCACTTTGCCGGTCATCCACCATCGTCTTCTTCCTGAGACCACAGGGCAGGCCAGTCCCAGGCACGAGGGAGGAGGGAGTCACACAGAGCCAGAGAGGGCACACGTGACCGAAAACTGGAAGGGGCAGCTTTTCTGGTGTATTTGAACAGCAATTAGAATGACCGTCATTTCCGTAATGACCATTTTTTAAAACTCTCCATGTATGCAAACACCTGAGCATTTCTTCCTCGCCATAAGGACTCTTTCCGTCCCACACAATGTCCCATTCCAACCTTTCTCATAAATTCTGTTACGCGGGATGGCTCTCTAGCATACAAGGGAAAATTGTGGTCATGCACAAACATGAGACATCAACAAAAATTTGTTTCTCAAAAGAACAAGGCTTTATGGGAAACTCTGTTGCTCCATGCTGGTGACGTGAGATCTCACCAGTGATCACACCTTTTCAGCTTCCTAGATGGGGCCCTGTCTACTCCAGAGGGAGAAAATCCAAAGAAGGGAAAGAATTCCTATGAGATTGAGAGGCAGGAGGGGCCTGAGAAACCATCAGCCTCCTCTTTAGCAGATGAAGAAAAAACTAAAACTCTGAGAAAAGTAACTTGTCCAAACTCACAATGCTGCTTGTGAAAGATGCGGGTCTTGAACCCAGGCCTCTGCCCTCCTTCCTGCCCCGGGCTTCTCCATGCTACCTTTTGGGTCCAACAAGTACAAAATGAATAGAAAGTGCTTTGTAAACCTGAGTGAGGGGGAAATTTGAGTTACAGAGGCAGCCGGGAATCAGAAAACCACTGGCAAGCTGTTTCTTCTCTCCCAGCCTCAGTTTCCTCATCTTTAAAATGGGAAAAACAGATAACATGACACCTCCCCCCAGTGTCAAGAGGGAAGCATTTTGTAAATTTAAGGAGTTTAAAGACATGGAAGCACATTATCGTCATCAAATGGCCTCTGTGGGCAGCATCCATGTGAACTCTGATAACAAAGAAGTGTGAAATAAAGGGCAGCATGTGAGGGTTTGCTTATGGAAATGTCGGTGGGCAGGACTGGGTCATCATCCCCGAAAATTACCAGAGGCTTAACCTTCGGGAGCCTGGGCTTAGTGACCAATGTAAATTAGGCAGGGACACACTGTCACCACGAGACATATCACCACAGGCTGCAAACACTGAACACCTACTGCATACCCGGAAAGACATCGCCACGTGGCCAGAATTCTGTCTCTCATCAATGTGGAGACAAGTCTCCACACTCTTACCACAGACGTGCCAAATATCCTTGAGACGCCAGCCTCTTATCCCAGACCCACCCAGGCTAACCAGGGCTGCAGCAGAAGAAATCGACGCCACGTGGGTGAAAGAATCCGCTCTGAATCATGCCGGTCCAGGCCCGTTTGGCGCTGCCCAGGCCTCAGCCTGCCAAAGAGTGGGCACGTCCTTGTCCACCCACCGCAGGTGGACCCGTCCTCACCACACAGCAGGAAGGCGACCCGCCCCAGGCCCGTGGAGTCTCTCTGGACTCCACCAAGGACCATTCATCTGTTTTATGGAAACAGGGCCCGGCACCAACCAAACACACACAAATCCTGAAAGCCTCTTTGTCCTTTGTCTCAGAAACAGAAAAGGAGAAACAAAGGCGTGACGCGGGCCACGAGGATTTCAGCAGTCTCAGACGGACCGAGGCCCGGTCTGACACCGAAGCCACCATGGGACCGCCCTGAGCCTGTTTCCTCGTCTGTGAAACACCACCGGCAAAGGCGACTCCATAAGGTTGTTGTGAAGAAAGGACAAAATGCAGAACTTGGAGTCAGGAAGACCCAAGCTCAAGTTCGCCCTCTAACCATCCTTCTCAGCCTCGGCTTTCTCATACATAAAATGGGAATGATAAGAGTCCCTACTTCACAGGGACTTGGGATAACATACGTAAATCCCTTTAAAGGGCTCCATAAATACAAGCCATTACGCGTTTCTGGACCAGACTCATGATTTAACAGCATCTCTCAGCGAGGAATTCCTTAACCAGAAGAGACGGCTTCTGCTCTGCTCTTCACAGTCCTGGAGAGCTGTCTGTGATATTAAGGGGCAGAACCGACCAGGATCACATAGCCAATTGCGTCAGGGGCAGGGACTCGAGCTCAGGTCTTTCCGACGGCAAGGCCGGCCAGAGACGGATAACTGCACGCCACCTCCCACAGAAAGCACTTGTTGAACGATTAACAGTCCACACCGCTTCCAGCTTGAGGATCAAGCCCCTCACCCCCCATTGTTATCAGAGGAGAAGTCAGGGCTCGGTGCTGCTCTTGTCTAATTCCGCCAAGAACACGCTCAGTCACCCTCACTCCGACTATTACTTACCTAGCAGTATCTAATGGCTCCAAGTCCTCATCGGAGCTCATCTCGATGGGAAACAGGTCCTCCTCTTCCGAAGTGTGGACGCTGTCGTCTCGTTTGAGGTTGTCCAGCTGACACTTTCTCCTTCTCTTCCTCCTCTTCTTCCCAGACACGCCTGTGGACAGCATCTCGTTCACCGCCTGCGCCTGCGCAGAGCTGCAGGGTTCCAGGTTTCTGCCCCGCTCCAGGGCGTTGCGCTTGAGCTGGGTCTCCATGTGCGTGGAGCCCTCCGACAAGATGGGGGACGTCGCCAGGTGCGAGGGAATCACCTCCTGCAGGAGAGGAAGGCAGGATGGACGGGGGAAACATCCTCTGCTAGGATCAGGGCCTGGAGGGGCCTCACCGGACTCCTTCGCCCTAAGGATGGGAGTCACTCACCCTTGGTCACAAAGGTAGCAAGGGCAGGGGATAGGGGTGGGATTTGAACCCATTCAGGAATCCCGGGCTTCCCAATGTGGTTGGACAATGCTGGCCCAGGAAAAGAATAGCAGCAAAATTTTATCAAAGGCCACTATGGACTGAGAACCCAACAGTCCTGAGAGTGTGTAGACAGGACACCTCACTGCATTTATTGGGTAGACATAGGGTCAGAACCTGCGATTTTTTTTTAACTTGGGATGTTCAATGAGAAACAGCTAATTTGAAAGAGAGGAAAACCCTCAGTTTTCCCTTGAAATATTCATAAAACATAATAAATTTGTAAATTGAAATATTTATAAAATTGAAAAGAAAATGGGTTCTCAATACTTAGATCACCTTAAGATCAAAGTATTTACTGAGTAAGCGCTAGAAGGAGGCCATCTATCCCCACACCTTTATTTTACAGATGAGGAAACTAAGGCCCAGGGAGGGAGATTTGAATTGCTTAAGGCCACATCACAATAAAGTTAACAGGGGGAAGATTTGAACCCGGGTCATCTAACTCCAAACCAAGCTCCCTTTCCACCCCTCTCCGTACCCCTCTATTCCACCCCTCTCCATACCCCTCTACTCCACCCTGCTCTGCACCCCTCTACTCCACCCCGCTCTGTACCCCCTATTCCACCCTGCTCTG
>NW_020950758.1:668084-691184 GCF_900497805.2 Vombatus ursinus | reverse complement strand
CCCCTCTACTCCACCCCGCTCTGTACCCCCTATTCCACCCTGCTCTGTACCCCCATTCCACCCTGCTCTGTACCCCTCTACTCCACCCCACTCTGTACCCCCTATCCCACCCCGTTCTGCACCTCTCTACTCCAGCCCTCTTCTCCAAGCCCCTCACTGAGGCTGGAGCTTCACAAAAGGAAAAGAACCAGAGGGAGATCTCCACTGAGGCAGACGTGGCAGAACTGAGTGTCCTAGTGGGCACAGCCTTGGGGGAATGGCTGACGACCTGGAGGTTTGGGGAGCTGGGGACTTCTTCCCAGCAAGGCTGCCTGCAGAGCCCGACTCCAGAGGGTGCCTGGATTAGCATCTCACTGCGTCCTTCCTGGCTAGGTTCAAGTCAGGGCTTTAAAATATTCACTCACAAAAATGTGTTCAGGGGGAAATACTATTTGGGTCCGGCCTGAGGCTCAGTAACTGGCAGTTTTTCGGTTGGAGCTGTGATGGATGGTTCTCCCGGGGAAGCGGCAGGCTGCTGGGAGGCCGGGGGCTGGCCTGTCCTCACAGGGGAGGGCTGGGGAGTCGGTCCAGGCTGAGATCATGGGATCAGTCCCAGCCTGAGCGCTCTCTCAGGGGGACCTCAGAGGGAACTGAGTCCCATCTGCGTGTTTTACAGGTCGGTCGAAAGCGGCCGCATTGATGAACAGCCCACAAGTGTCTATGCACATATCCGTGCAGACGCATACGTACATGTCTACACAACCACATGTGGACGCAGACACATACACAATTAGATGGATTTTAGCACAGCAGGCATAACCCAACACAGACCGGGGCCGTGAGAGAGGGGCTCACCTGATCATTGTCGGTCTCTTGAACAAAAAACGCTTCTCCATTATCTCCCAGCTTCATGTGTAGATCCACACATTCCCCATTGATTTCAATGTCCACCTGTGGAAAGCAGAGACCACAATGACGTCAGGACTTTCGGGAGGGGGAGTGGAGGCCTGGGAGCCGAGAGGACCCGAGTTAGAATCCCCACCTCGGACGCTCACACACTGGGCCAACTGTAAAAGAAGGTCCCTTCCGGCCCCACATCACCTCTCCTCCTGCCTGGGAAGGCAAAGGGAACCCAGTGAGCCTCCCAACCAAGACTTGGTTGGGTCACATCCCACTGGGCCGTGCTCAGGGCAACAGACTGCCAGCACCCAGAGGGTTCTGGATCAGGAAGGAGGCTGTGGTGCGTGGGCAGAGAGTGGAGGACACCCGGGCTGAGAGGGCCCTGAGAGACCAGTGAGGCCGATCCCCGGAGGCTGGCCCACGAGGAAACCGAGGCCCAGGATGGAGACCAGCCCCTGCTGAGCATCCCCTCCCTCATCAGAAGAGACAAAAAACCAGCAGGCCGGGCAGAGGGAAGGAGAAGCCGGGAAGGCAGGGCCTGAGCCTGAGCTGGGGACCCCGGCCCTACACACATGCCAATCATGGAGGACAGGACCCCACTCACGCTGTGGGTCATGGGACAAAAGCCAGTGTTTCTCTCCCCTCCACAGAGAACACATACTTAGGATTCTAAGTCTGATGATATTTTAAGAAGCAGCCATCTTGAAGAATAGTGGGCAGCTTTTTCTTTTTTTTAAGCAGACTGCAATGTGATGGCAATGATGTAGGGAGTTCCCAGGGAGGACGTTCCCCTGTGAATGCAGCCTGGCTCTGCTCTGACCCAAAGAGCCGGAGAGAGGTGCTGGGGGACCGGAGAGAACTCAAGTTGGAAAGACCATCTCGTCCAACCCCCTCCCCTTAAAGACAAGGAAACTGAGGTAGAGAGCTTTACTCGGCCAGTGTGGGGCTTGAACCCAGGATGCCCTGACTCCAAGCAGCCCTCAATCCAAGAGACCACTCTGCCACCAGAACAGCAGTATATATAATTAACAAATATATATGTATATAAATATTAGTGAATAATGCCAGTTCTTAAAAAATCACTGTCAATCACAAATAATAAGGAATGGTAACTCATTCATAATAATGAATTCTTAATAACTGGTGCTATTCATTAATGTCATGATCACCAACATTTCTATATCCAGGCTTTAATGAATACTTTCCTCACAACAACCTTGTAAGAGGGAATAGACACATTTTGATTATTATTGCCATTTCACAAATTGGGAGACTGAGGCACAAAGAAATGACTTCCATGAAGATATGCATCCTAAAAAAAGGACAGATCTGGGATTTGAGCTCAAAGCTTCCTTCCTCTGAGGCGAGATCTTCAACTGGCCCCAGTGGGGGTCACAGGGTCTCCTCCCACTAGTAGGGGTAGAGTATTAATTATTAATAATAACAGCTAGCATTTATATAGCACGGCAAGGTTTGCAAAGCACTTTACATATGTTAATAGTAATGAGCATTAAGGATTAACAGTATTCACTAATAGTAATGATTATTAACAATGAACATTGTTCATTAATACATTGATAATAGATATTATACATTAATAATGATGATTGTTAATAATGAAGGCTATTCCTTCATTATAATAATAAATATTGTTCATGAATGATAATTAATGTTGCTAATTAATAATGGTGATTATGAATAATGAACATTAATCATTAATGACACTTAATAATATTATTATGGATAATGAAGATCAGTCATTAATATTCTAGCTGCTTACATTTAATTGTATTCTATGCTTTAAGGAGTATTTTCCTCCCAATAACTCTGCGAGAGAGGTAACAAATATTTGTATGATTATCCTCATTCTGCAGATCAGGAAACTGAGGCAGGAAGCAGTCGAATGCCTTCCCTGGGGCCACGCCAGAGCTGGCTCCGACCCCCGTCTCCCCCATCCCCTAGGCGACAGGCCACTCCACCCCTGAGGATCATTCCTAATGACCGCTGCTCTTTAGTACTGTCCAGGGATCGCCGGGCTCATGCAGGGGCCACACTTACCACCTTCTCTCGGGAGCGCAGCACCCCCATTTTCCCGAAGCGGACGTGGAAGGGCGAGCACTGAAGGTTGCCGTTGGGCTGACGCACCACAATGATGTCGATGCATCCAGACAGCGTGGCGGGGTTCAGACCCTTGTAGAGCTCCTTGACCGTGACAAAGACCTGGCCTGCTAACTGTCCCACGTAATTCATGGTTTGAGCCTGCACGGGGGGGACACAAAGAGACCGGCTGAGTGACTGAGTCCAGGGGGCCGGGCTCCTCGCCAGGCCCAGCCCCAGGCAGCTCAGAAGCCTGACCTGCACTCTGAACACCCAACCTGCACCTCACGGGTCCAAACACACGTCTGACCTCGCAACAACGCTGCAGGCGGGTTTCCCGAGGGCCACGTCAAGGGCTTCTGCGTCTTTCTTCTCCCCCACTGCCTGCCCCATGTCTGGGATCCTCACAACAACCCCAGGTCTAGGGGCTACCAATATCCCCATTTTACAGAGGAGGAAACCAAGGCTGAGAGAGGTTACATGGTCACACAGCTAGCAAGTATCTGAAGCTGGGTTTGATCTCAGCTTGAGCCCAAGTCCAGAGTCCTATCCACTATGGCATCCTGCCCCCTGTATACCCGGCACCGAAGAAAGAAGAAGAGAGATGCAGAGAGACAGATGGAGACAGACAGGCAGACGGACAGACAAATGATAGTGAGAGGAATACAAATACTTAACAGATTTAGTAGATAATGACAGACATAGATATAGACAGACAGACATGACTGATATGGTTAGATAGGCAGAAAGGCAGAGAGAGATAGATGATAGATTGATAGATAAGACAGATACAGAGATAAACAAAAATGACAGAAAACAAATGTGGAGGGAAGGAACGAGGGAGGCAGAGAGGGAGGGAGGAAGGAAGGAAAGAAGGGAGGAGGGAGGGAGGGAGGAAGGAAGGAATGAAAGAAGGAAGGAAAGAAGGAAAGAAGGAAGGAAAGAAGGAAGGAAGGAAAGAAGGAAGGGAGGGAGGGAGGGAGGAAGGAAGGAAAGAAGGAAGGAAAGAAGGAAGGAAAGAAGGAAGGAAAGAAGGAAGGAAGGAGTGCCTGCCATACTCCAGACCCCATACAAAGCACCAGGGATACAAAGCCAGGCAAAGGGGACAGCCCCTGTCCTGGAGGAGCTTCCACTCTGCTGGGGGAGGACATCACACAAAGGGGAACCAGAAAGGGAGAGAAGGGCATAAGAGAGAAGGGGGCAAGGCAGCAGGTGAGGAAGAGAAGTGACGTGGAAGGCAAACTAAGGCACCAGTGAGGTGAAGCACGGCTGGGCCCCCTCCTGGGGCAGTCCCAGTCTAGAGAAGGGGTCCTCGGGGTGGAGGCGTCTCCAGGGTGGGAAGGTGCTTGGGCAGGTCTGAGGACAAGAGAGTTGGAGAACTGAGTCTAGGCATGAGGGTAGGGCCTCGTTGAGTTTTGCCATCTGCCCAACACTCAGCCAGGGTCGGCCCAGCCCAGAGGAAGCATCTGTTTGTTACGTGACTGTCAACAGACTGTACATAGATGTTTACTGAGTGAATGATGGATAAATGGATGGATGAATTAACAACCCACAATGGCTAGCTGGCCCCCCCAAAACAAGGTGGTCCCTGAATATTTTTGAGACTGTCCTATCTTTGCTCATGGTCTTCGCTCGATGTGGAATGACTGCTTGCTCCTCCCCTTACCTATCCTTCAAGGCGCACACCTTCAAGGCCACCTCCTCCACCAAGACTTCCGGGATGCCCACGGTTAAGTGATCTGTCCCCTTGGCCTCTTGGAGGCGTCTATCACACTACACCTTAAATTAAAGAGACTGTTCAGTTGCAGACGCCACAGCTTAGGAGGGACATTGGTAAGCTGGACGGCGTCCAGAGGAGGCAATCAATCTAGGAAAATCAGTTGAAAGAGCTGCTGCGCTGCAAAGACCACTGGCTGTTAATTCGGAGGACCCGGGTTCAAACCCCACTGCCCACTTCCCTGGGTGGGCTTCCGTTTCCTCAACCATAAAAGAAGGGAGCCAGAGCTGCGGCTCCTCGGCCCTCGATGCCACAGTTGGAGAAGAGAATACATGGGGTGGGGGCATCAGAGCTGGGTCGAAGTGGGGGGGGCTGTCAGAAGGATTTGTCCTGCTGGAAGGCAGAGGCAGACCCAGGAGCAAAGTGGCCAACTGAGGCTGGCTATCAGGAAGAGCTTCCCAGCAAGAAGAAAGGTCCCAAAGCGGCCACGCGGCCTGAGGAGGCAGGACGGCCACCTGGAGGGGGGGACGTGACCCCTGCTGAGGTCCCTTCCCTCTCCAAAAGGCCACCAGTCTTCTCAGTGACAGGCCCCCAGATACTCCAAGCCAGGCCTCAGGCCCTGCCCCACCCCAGCCCACCCCAATTTCTCCTGCGTACTGAAGGAGCCCCCTAAAATGCCAAGCTCTAGAGAAACACTGGGCTTGCTACAGGACACTACATTCCAGTGGCCGAGCAGAAGCCAGGCCCAGGCCTCCTGACTCCCAGCCCATCCGACGGCCTTGTCGGGCAATCGGCGGGTCTCCTTGGGCCTGGCCCAAACTAGCATCCCCCACTTGATGTGAGAGAGGCCTACACCTCCCGGGATCCTAGGGGCCCCTGACTCATCGGTCTTCTTCCAAGGGGTCCAAAACAAGCCGGCCCCTCCCCCTTCCCCAATCCTCCTTTTTCAATATGGACAGGATGGCGTCTACAGGCATAATCCACTACGTGTACTGGCTTCCAAATAAATTCTCATCCTTTCCCCTACCCGAGAAATACCTCCAACAAGGAGCTAAAGACCAGTGACCCTCTGACACCATTTCCCTCACCAAGAGGGTCCTTGGAGATTTGGCAAATGGGCCGCACGCCCTGAGACAGCGCAGGACTCCGGGGCCCCGAGGGGAAGCCCCACACTCACTGCCAGCATCAGATCACCCCAGGGGCCACGGCCGGTACACGCCCTGAAGGTCGTTTTTGGGTGGAGGCAGGAGGGTCAGCATGACCTGGGTTCGAACCCTGCCTTGACCTGCCCTAACTCATGGCATCTCTGAGCTGCCCGCGATTCCCTAAGATCTGATATGTTGAGAGATCATGATAAGAAGCGAGCATCACCTCCACAAAACACTGCTTACACCAGGGCTGGGGAACCTGCAGCCTCCAGGCCACATGTGGCCCTCCAGGTCCTCGGGGGCAGCCTTCTGACAAATCCTTGTATGAAGGGGATTTGTTCTGTGAGGTCTGGATCAGTCACAGGGCCACGCCTGAGGAACTAGAGGGCCACATGTGGCCTCCACACCCGCAGGTTCCCCAGCCCTGGTTTTTACACCTTCTCTGTTCTGATGAGCTGCAATCTCCAGGGGTGAAAAGAGCTGCCACACCAGGAGTCTCCCACCCCCCGCTCCCATTCCTTGCCAATGCTGACTACTAAAATCAAGCAGGCAAGCAATGAAGCACCTGCTCTGCACCAGGCACCCAGCTAAGGGCTAGGCATGCCCAGAAAGGAGCACACACTCCCTGCCCTCAGGGAGCCTCTGTGCGTAGCTAACTAGGTACAGCAAGATAAATCTGGAAGGTAAGCCTAGCTAACCACAGCCTTCTCCTTAGGGATGGAATACCGCTTTAATCTGGGACATAACCAGGCTGTGGCAGCTAGGTGGTGCCACAGTGCTCAGAGCACTGGGCCTGGAGTCAGGAAGACTCCTCTCCCTGAGTTCAAATCTGACCTCAGTCACTTACTAGCCTTGTGACCCTGGGAAAGTCTCTTAAGTCTGTTTGCCTCAGTTTCCTCATCTATAGAATAAGGTGAAGAAGGAAATGGAAAACCACTCCAGTATCTTTGCCAAGAAAACCCCAAATAGGATCACAGAGTCGGACACGCCTGAAACGACTGAAAAATACCCCTACTCAAAAATCTCTTTTTTGGTTCCCCAATGGCTATACCACAATTTGGTCCCAATTTAAAGAATACTGGAGCTAGATTCAAAAGACCTGGGTTCAAATCCCCATCACTGATACTTACTGAGCAATCACAAACTCTCTGGGCCTCAGAGAGTTTTCCTCATTTGTAAAATAGTAATTCCCACTTCACAAGACTTTTGTGAGCATAAATAACACACATAAAGGACTCTGTAAATATGAAAGCCATTCATCGTCCTCACTATCACCACCATCATCGTTGTCATCGTCACATCATCATCACCATCATCACCATCACCACCATCATCATCGCCATCATCACCATCATCATCATCATCACCATCATCACCATCATCGCCATCATCGCCATCATCATCATTGTCACCATCACCATCATCATCACCATCACCATCATCGCCATCATCACCATCACCATCATCGCCATCATCACCATCATCATTGTCACCATCACCATCATCATCGTCATCACCATCATCGTCACCATCACCATCATCATCATCATCACCATCACCACCATCATCGTCACCATCACCATCATCATCGTCACCATTATCACCACCATCATCACCATCACCATCATCACAATTGTCATCATCATTGCCATCATCACCATCATCATCGTCACCATCACCACCATCATCATCATCATCATCACCATCATCATCACCATCATCGTCACCATCACCATCATCATCGTCACCATCACCATCGTCGTCATCATCATCATCACCATCACCATCATCACCATTGTCATCATCACCATCTCCCACTCTCCAGCTCATGACAATCCATGGATACAGGATAGAGGGGCAAACCTCAAGTCCTGTCCTGCCCCTGACCCATCCTGGCCATTTCTAGCCCCTGCCCCAGGCAGCTCTCTACACCGTCAGGTTCTTCTACCCACTCCAAGAGAGAAAAACAAAACAAAACAACAAAAGAAAAGGAGAGCAAATAGTATGCTTTGCTCTACATTCAGACTCCATAGTTCTTTCTCTGGATGTGGATAGCTTTTTCCATCATGAGACTTTTGGAGTTGTCTTAGATCCTTGCATTGTTGAGAAGAGCTAAGTCTATCAAAGTTGGTCATTACACAATGTGGCTATTACTATGTACAATGTTCTCCTGGCTCTGCTCACTTTACTCAGCATCAGTTCATGCAAGTCTTTCCAGGTTTTTTCGAAGTCAGTCTGCTCATCACTTCTTATGGAACAATAGTATTTCATTCTATTCATATACCACAAATTGTTCAGCCATTCCCTAATTGATGGGCATCACCTCAATTTCCAATTCTTGGCCACCACAAAAAGAGCTTCTATAAATATTTTTGTATATGCGGGTCTCTTTCCCTTTTTTATGATCTCTTTGGGATATAGACCTAGAAGTGCTATTACTGGGTCAAAGGGTATGCACAGTTTTATAGCCCTTTGGGTATAGTTCCAAATTGCTCTCCATCAGTTCACAACTCCACCAACAATGCATTAGTGTTCCAGTTTTCCCACATCTTCTCCAACATTTATCATTTTCCTATTTTGACATGTTAGCCAATCTGAGGGCAGATCGAAAGGGGAATCTGTTTTGCTTGATTCTACACATTTGTAACAGTTTTGTTTTTACTTTCTCAATTGGGGGGGAGGTTGAATTTGGACCTGAAAAAAAATGAACTTTTTTTTAAAGACTCTTTCAAAGCAAGAAGCAATCTGCGTGAGCGGAAGATGCTTCCACACTGGGAGTTCTCCCCATGGATGAATTTTTCTATTGCCGTTGAGGGTGCTACCACCTTCCCAAAGAAGCATTTTTGCCAGCTCAGCATCAGACTAAATTGTTCATTCTTACTCCCCGCCCCCCCATAGCTTAACAGTCACTGGATCTCATTTCTTTCTCCACAATCTTTCATACCCACATCCTTATCTCCACTCACACAGACACCATGGCCTGATCACCACCTCTCCCCTGGACTGCTGCAACAGCCTGGTAGTTGGTCTCTCCCCTCCCCCATCTGTCCTCCAAAAATGAGGCCCCTGAAGTGCTGTCCCCCCTGCCCCTGCCCCACACCACACTCCCATGAAATACAAATTCCTTGGTTTGGCATTTAAGGCTCTTCCTAATACACACACGCACACACGCACACACGCACACACAGACATGAAGGTTACAGCCCATTACCTTTCTGGGTTACCTCTTACTACCTACTTTTATCCATGCTGTCTCCCCCATCTGTAAAATGAGGAGGCTGGGCCTCATAGAATAGACCAAAATAAGCCCAAATACATGTGTGGCCTAGATAGAAAAGGTCACAAAAGCAGCAAATTAGAGGAGCGAGGATGGAATGACTTTTATGGATCTATGGATGGGGAAGGGTTCATGACTCAGCAAGCTGAAGAGAGAATTTCAGAAGGGTAAATGAGCAATTTTAATTAGAGAACATTTAAGATGTTTGTTTGATTATTTGTTTGTTTTTTACACTGGGCCTAGAGTCAGGAAGATGAGTTCAAATCTGATCTCAGACACTTACTAGACATGTGACCCTGGATAAGTCACTTAACACTGTTTGCCTCAGTTTCCTCACCTGTAAAATGAGCTGGAGGAGAAAAAACAAAAAAACTCCTCCAGTACCTTTGCCATGAAAACCCCAAAAAGGGTCACAAAGAGTTGGATACAACTGAAAAGCAACTGAATAAAACACAAACAAATACAATAACTTTAAAAAATTAACAGGTAAATGGGGGTGGGGGGAGATCTTCGCAGCAAGTTTCTCTAACAAAAGCCTCATATACAAGATATAAGGAATGGATTCAAATGTATAAGGCTCAGAGCCATTCTCCAGTAGATACGTGATTAAAGGGTAAGAATAAGCAGTTTTCTGAAAAAAGAAATGCAGGCTATCGACTATGTGAAAAATGCCACAAATCACACTCATAAGTGGATAAATGCACATTACAACAACTCTGAGGTTCCACCTCACACCCATCAGACTGGGGGTGGAGGGGAGGTGGAGGGAATGATGAGGCCGGAAAATAGGCACTCTAATACATTGTTGGTGAAGCTGCGACCTGGTTCAGCCTTTCTAGAAAGCAATTTGGAAGTTACAAAAGTTACAAAATTGTGCCTACCCTTTGACTCAGTTATATCACTACTAGATTTATATCTCAAAGAGATTAAAGAAAGAGGAAAAGGACCCCCATGTACCAAAACACTTACAGAAGCTCTTTCCTCATGGCCCAAAATTGGAAATTAACACAGTGTCGCTCTATTGGGGAATGGTTAAACAGATTGTGGCGCATTGATGAAATGGCCATTACCGCACAACGGCCCGTGTCTGAGCAGGCTCGGAGACTCTCCGGGAACTGAAGAACTAGCCGATTGGCTGAACTAGGAGCACAGTGTATGCCATGACAACAACAAGGAGAAAAACCAGCCAAAAGACCTCAGAACTCCGATCCGTGCCAAGAACGCCCTGAAGATGAAGCAGAACCCCCACCACATAGAGGGACTTTCACTGGCAAGAACGGCCAAGGTGGGGATCCAAGGTTGGGCTCTGCGAGCTTGGGAGGAAGGTCTGATTATTAGGATTCGTGACGTTGTTCAGTTGGGGAGGGGGCAGTGGGAAGGGCAGATTAGAAATTGAATTTTTTAAACAAGATTTTATGGCGTCTGAGGCCCTTCGTGCTCCAGCTCTATTGGTCTTACAGTGCTTCTTAAACTATTGTGCCCGACGGTCAACTCCGTCATTCTAAAGATTAAACTTTGATTCAAGCAGTCTCGTACAATTTTGGTTTTTCAGTTATCAAGGCTCTAACCAATACGGTGCTTGTCGTCCACTGAGACTTCCAGATCTTTTTTTTTTTTACAAGTCCCCTGGATGTAAATTCTATCATCTCAACTTTTCGTGCAGGGATTCCTCCCACCCTCACCCCCAGCATCATTTGCAGGTTCACATCAGAGGAGACGGGCAGCTTCTCAGGAACGATGCTCCACATCAGTGGCTAGCAGGCCTATTTTACGGTGGGTTTCACTATGCTACAGGGAGGGTTGGTCATGATGTACTCATGATTTCATTGCCAGGCGGCACCAAGAACAGCAGCATTTTGGGGAGGTCTGCATCTGCCCAGCTCGCCTTTACACACTCAAAGGGGTGAGATCAGTTCACCAAAACTGGATAAATGGGAGCCAAAAAGGAGGATGTCTCAGGATTAACTGTTAAAAATAAATAAATAAATAACAAATGCATAGCACTCCACAGGTTTTTTTAAAAAGCACTTTGCTGATATCAGCCCGGAGGAGGGGAGGGGAGCACGGCTGGGCCAAGATACCACTGGACCCTAGAAGAGAATTGGTTCCGAGGAAGGAAGGACTTAAGTCATATCTCAGGAGGGAAACAAAACAAAATGCTTAAATTTCCAATAGAACAACTTTGGGCCGCATTAGTCGATTACTGGGAGCTAAGCGCCTCCTGGATCCGGTGAACTTAATCCTCAAAGTTGGCAGCCAGAAGGCAGTGGCTATGCCCTGGTCGCCCTGAGCCATCACAGGCCATCTTAAGTAGGCCACCGCCATCTTGTGGGGCCTTGAATAGAGGCCTGTAAAGGAAAATGAGGAGACCCAGGTTTGAGACCTGCACACTGCCCTCAACTCCCTATTAGTTCTCCTTTCCAGGGCTCGGTTTCCTTATCTGTAAAATGAGCATATTGGAACAAACCATCTCTAGGGCCTCTCCCAGCTGTGACATTCTAAGTTCTAAGGTCCCTCCCTCTAACTTAATTCCATATTGTCTGAGATGCCTCCCTCCTAGAACATTGCACGCTCTGCGTTCTAGGTTCTAAGATCTCTTCCATCTCTATGTCGTAAGGTCCCTCCAAGCTCTAACATTCTATGTTCTAAGTTCTCAGAACCCATCCAGCTCTGAGATACTATGAAATTTCTGAAATCTCTGAATTCTACAACTCTTAAGAAAGGTGAGGTGGACTCCATTGGTCACCCCTAGTCCCCACTACTCCATGCCACACATTTGACCCAAAACTTCAAACGCAGGTCTCGAGGAGTATGGCTCGGCCTTTGAGGGATGATTCCCCCCATCCCCATTTAGGGATGTCTAACCAGGGGTGTGCTTGGCAAATGTTTAACAACTGGCTCTAGGGGGAGAAGGGGGCAACTTTACCCAAGACGTGCCTTTAGTTGCACAACTAAATTTTCTCCATCGGTTTCTTAAGTCCAGACCATCAAGAAAACAAGAACTCAAGCCCTGATTTGAGTCTTTGCTGATGTCCTAGGTGCTGAACGTAACAATCTGGCTAACAATCCAGTACATCCCTCCGGGGTTTGTCCAAAGCCCCATGAGGAGAACCCACGTCAGCCCCTCCACTGAAGAATTAAGACCCCTCAGCAGCTCATTACTGTCTGACTTCTGGAATACCACAAGTTTGCTTCAACTGCTCTCCGTGCCCCCAGAATGCGGGTCTTCGGAGAGACCTGCCTCAGCACTAAGGGCACTCTAGCCACAGAGACCAGCACAAATCCTGACCTTAATTATAAAAGCATTTACACGGCTCATGTAAGGTACGCAAAGTGCTTTACTCACATCATCACATTTGACCCTCACGACAACCCTGGGAGGTAGGTGCTATTATTATAACCATTTTATAGATGAGATCGTAAAAGCAAAAAGAGCATAAGTGATTGGACCAGGGTCATACAGCTGGGAAGTGTCTGGGGTAGGATTTGAATTCGGCTCCTGACTCCAAGTCAAGAGCTCCAGTCGATAGTATAACTAAATCACATATTCCTGAACTAACAAAAACCAAAGTCTTCTACAATTTAGCAGATAAACCATCCACAAACATTTAGTCAGCACCGACTGCGTACCAGGGGATGTGTTAGGTACTGAGGAACACAAAATGAAACAAGCTCTACTGCCAGGAGGCTTCACTAATTGTGAATGTTCACTAATTGCCATGGCAAAAAAAAAAAAAAATTCCACAATGTTTTGGCCAATCCGGGGAAAAGCCCCTTCCCGGGGCATCTGGCTGGCCTGCTGACAGCAGACTCGCTACCTGTCCTGAAACCTTTCCCTCAAGCTCTCCAGCCACTTGGGACTTGCAGACTGACCGGCTTTGCTGAACCTCGCTGAGCCAGGGGCACCTGGGGGCACTGGGGAAAGACATCAGCAGCTTCATAAATCTGGCAACACAGACCAAGCCTGGAGTTTGCCGGGCTTTCCCCTCCATTTGGCAAGCCTTGGCTGTGCCAATAAGAGATGGCACTTGACTCCAATAGCACTGATCATTACAAACAGGAAGATGGAACTCCAACCTGGCGTCAGTCCCCCACGTACCAGCAAAAACAGAGAGAACACAGTGGCTCAAATGCTCTCGTACTTTGTGGAAGCGTGGGTCAGGCAAAAAGCATTTATTAAGCACCTACCATAAGCAAAATGTTATACAGAGGCAAAGCCCTCAGGGGGTTTACACTCTACTGGGGAGACACTGCCTGACACAGATAAGTAAAAATAAAGTAAATATAGACAGACAGACAGAGAGACAGAGACAGAGAGAGGAGACAGAGACAGACAGAGACAGAGAGAGAGAGAAAGAGGAGAGAGACAGAGACAAAGAGATAGAGAGAAGAAGAAGAGAGGAAAGACAGAGAGAGAAGAAAAGTGAAGAGAAGAGAGGAAAAAGAGAGAGGAGAGACAGAGAGACAGAGAAAGAAAGAGGAGAGAGACAGACAGAGACAAAGAGAGAGAAGAAGAGAGGAAAGAAAGACAGAGAGAGAAGAAAAGTGAAGAGAAGAAAGAAAGAGAGGAGAGACAGAGAGAGAGAGGAAGAAGAGAGGAGAGCAAGAGACAAAGAAGAGAAGAGGAGAGAAGAGAGGAGAGAAAGAGAGAGAGACACAGAGAGAGAGGAGACAGAGACAGACAGAGACAGAAAGCACTTCAATAGTGCAGGGTCAAGACAGACACACCTCCCTTAGTGGCAGAAGCTATACCCGGAGGCTATACAGGCAGTGGCCTGTAGAGAGAGGCAGGGCAGTCATTCAGGCCTTCGGAGCAAAGATCCTACCCACAGCATGATGCTAAAGTAGTGTGATATTACTCTGACTCGGGGGAGAAGGAAAAGGGCTTCAGCAGCATCAAGGTCAAGCCACTGACTCATTCAACAACTTTGTGAGGTAAGTACTACCATTACATCCATTCTACAGATGAGGAAGCTGAGGCACGTAGCGGTTAATGGCCCTGTCCAGGGTCACACAGCCAGTAACCGTCTGAGGAACGTGAACTGTCAGGGCTTCCTACTCCAGGCACCACCGAGCTTGGAAGCTTCCCCCCTTCCCAGCGTGGCAGGGAATCAAGCAGGCCGGTAGGTGGCCATAGCGTCTGGGGGCATCAAGAGGCAGTGGCTTGGGATCATGGGCACAGGAGCAGGGGAAAGTATTATCCCCATTCTGCAGATGAAGAAAGTGAGCCTTGGAAAGAAGAATGACTTGTCCAACCTCACAAGATTAACACATGGAAAGGCAGGGATTTAATCAGCCCACCCAGGCCTAGCCAGAACCATCCCGGGTGTGCAAAAGACGTTATCAGGGTGCACGTCTGCCCTCCCCTCCTCCCCAACCCCTAGGGTCAGCCTAAAGGCTCTCAAAGTCCAAGGGCTCAACTGCATTTTAAGACAGTTTCCAAAGCAGGTTCTAATGCATATTCAACCCTTAAGAGAAGCTATTCCAGAAATGGAGAAGGGGAAATCCTTAAATTGGGGGACTGGGTGGGAGTGGGCTGGGAGGTGCTCCCTCATGCCCTGGGCCTGCTGGGCCAGGCTGCTTCAGTCCAGGGAACTCTCAGTATGGAAATTCCCTCCACCCACCAAATGAGCTAGTCTGATTTTGAATTTTCATTGCCTGGGGACCGGGAGGGGCTGAGTCATGAGTCTACAATGACACAGCCAGTAAGTGAGAGGGAAGGCCTGAATCCCATCGCCTGATTCCAGACCAGGAGGGGCTTGCCACTCTCCTCATGACCAGCAGAACTCTCTTTGAGCTGGGCAGCAACGGAACCCTCCCTGGCTGGGAGATGAGGCTGTGAGCCCAGGACGGTGCAGGAACAAGCAGGATCTTCACACCTGTCCCTATACTTGACCCTCAGAGATAAAGCAACGTCCCACCCCTCTGACTCAGTTTCCTCAGCTGTAAAGTGGGGAGAAGAAGAGAACCCATCACAGTGCCTGGCACATAGTAGGCACTTCATGCCTGCTGAACGATCTAAAATAATGCGTGCAAAGCACCTGAAACGGGGTCACAGAGAGCCAGAACCGAAGAGTCAGAGGTGGTTGAACTCAACAACAAAAATGCAAATGTCAGCTGTTTACGTGGATAGGCAGACTGGCTGCGGGGGCAGAGGTCTGGAAGCCCTGGGTTCAAGTCCCATCTCTGCTATATACCGGCCTGGTGATCCTGGCAACTCCCTACAAGCCAGAAGGGCTGCTGATCCGCACTGGTGGAGGGAGGTTCCCCACCTGGAGTTCACAACAACGAGACATAAAATCAAATGCTCATTACTGCACCGCATTCAATCTTCTGCACCCTCCAAGAGGCGGGAATTCTGCAGACAAGGGAAGGGAGCTCTGAAAGGCCCTGAGCCTTGGCCAACCTCGCACCCCTGGCAGCTGTCACAGCCGAGGGAAAGGAGGGTCCTCATACTTTGGGGATGGGACTGGCGGACTTCGAAGGACCAGTGGTGACAGGGACACAGTGGGAAGAGGGCCAGATCTAGAATCTGAGCTCCCGGGTTTGAATCCCAGCACTGCTCCTAACTGGGGGACCACAGCAAGGCACTTGACCCCTCAGGGCCTCAGTTTCCTTCTTCCGGCTCCGGTTGCAGCTGTTCTCAGGAGCCCAAATGAGGAAGCCACAGGTGCCCTGGAGCTAAGATCCTGAAGCCACAAGATTGGAGTTCCAGTGTTCCCCTTTGTTAGGACAGAATTGTCAGGGGTTAGAATTGGGGCACCCATCCCTCTGAGGAAGGAGATGGGTTAGGAGGGAAGGGGGAGGACCTCTGGTCTGGCAACATCTGGCTCTGAATCAGAGGTCAGGACTTGGCCAGAGGCCCTCCCTCTCATCTACTCCTCCCCTGCCTTCCTCCCTGTCTCTGTCTCTCTGTCTCTTTCTCCTTCTCCCTTCCTCTCTCCTTGCCTCCTTTTTTTCTTTCTCCCTCCTTCCCTCCCTCCCTCTCTGTATCCCTCTATCTTTCTCTGTCTCCGACTCTGTGTTTCTCTCTCTGTGTATCTCTCTCGTTGTTGTTACAGATGTAAGTATATACACGTAAACATCTATTTTGGGAAGCAGCTATGTGGCTCAGTGGACAGAGCGCGGGGCCGGGAGTCAGGAAGATTCCTCTCTCTCAGTTCTAATCTGGCCTCAGACACTCACTAGCTATGTGACGCTGGTCAACTCACTTCACTCTGCTTGCCTCAGTTTCCTCATTTGGAAAATGAGCTGGAGAAGGAAAGGGCAAACCACTTCAGCATCTCTACCAAGAAAACCCCAAATGGGGTCACCGAGCGTTGGCCTCTTTTGGAAGCCCACAGTTATGCGCTGTCTGCCCAGTTAGATTGTAAACTCCTTGAGGGCAGACACTTTTTTCTGGCCTGTCCTTGTTTCCCCAGAGCTGACAGAGCACCTAGCACATCATAAGAACTGAACACGCGCTTCCTGCCTGACTCTGAGAAGATCCTGGCACTGTCTAGGGAGTCTCCGGAGGAACGTTCAGAAGCAGCAGATTCCCAGAAGCCTCAGCCAGCCTTCCAGTGGCTCCCACTCAGACAATCGGGCTCCAGGATGCCAGCAACCACAGTCCACCCCCTGGGCCTATATGCTACGGTGCACAAAGCTGGGCTCCCCCTAGGCTCCCCAAGGCTTCACCCCTGGGCCCCTGCAGACCAAGATCACTGCGGAAGCCTCGACTCTGCCATCGACTCGCCTGGTGACCTTGGAACAATCATTTCACTTGTCTGGGCATCTGTCTGTTTGAGAGTGTTGGGTTTATTTGTTCTTGAGAACAGACTGGGTCTTTCCTTGAAGTTCCCATTCCTCCCCTTTGTTATCTTGTCCGACAATGGGCTAAAAACCCTGGGCCTTTGAATAGGTACACCTGAAACCAGGCACTCCCAACGCCCGGAGAGCAGCCAATGCGGTGGTGTTGGTGGTGTTCAGCTGCTGTCCAGTAGTGTCCAACTCTCCATGACCCCATCTGGGGTTTTCTTGGCAAAGATATGGGAGGGTTTGCCATTTCCTTCTCAGCTCATTTTACAGATGAGGAAACTGAGGCAAAGAGGGTTATGTGATATCTGCCCAGGGTCACACAGTTAGTGTCTGAGGTGAGATTTGCACTCAGGTCTCCCTGACTCCAGGCCTGGTGTTCTAGCCACTGTGCCACCTAGCTGCCCCCAAAATATGCCAATGGGTACCTCGTGGATAAAAGAGGCTTTAGAATAAAACAGAAGGGAACTGTGGAATGTCAAAGACTTTGGAGCAAGGAGGTCAAGAGCATTTAGTAAATGCTAACTGTGTGCCGGCCACTAAATACAGAATGTCTGTGCTAGGAGAAGTGTGAGAACATGGAACCCAGCGCGGTTCAGCTGGGAAGGCCTTTAAAACTTAGAACACGGAATGTCAAAGCAAGGAGTCCCCTTGGAACATAGCACACACAATGTCAAGAACTGAGAAGGACCTTAGACTATAGAATCCAGAGTGTCGGGACCACAGAATGCCAGATGTAGAACAGTGATTAGCCCTGTGCTGGCATAAAGAGGGTGCTTAATAAATGCCTACTGATGATAGAAGAGACCCCAGACCCTTCCAGAAATGGAAGATGCTTGAGCACAGATACCAGAATTGAGAATAATACTCTGGGGGCAGCTCGGTGGCGCAGTGGATGGAGCACCAGCCCTGAAGTCAGGAGGACCTCAGTTCAAATTTGGCCTCAGACCAAACACTTGACACTTACTTGCTGTGTGACCCTGGGCAAGTCACTTAACCCCAATTGCCTAAAAAAACAAAAAAAAAAAGAAAAAGAAAAAGAATAATACTCTGACAGAATGTCCAAGCCAGGAAGGATCTTAGAAGTTTAGAAGAACCTTAGAATATAGAATGTCATAGCTGGGGAAAAAAAAAAAAAGCTTAGAAAACAGAATTTTGGAGCTAAATGGAACTTGGAGCAAAGAATCTCAGAATTGGGAGGGACCGCTGAACACCACACAGAGAGTGCTAGAGCCAGGAAGGGCCTTAGAACACAGAAAGTCAGAACTGGGAGAGACTGGGGCAGAGGGGCACTTAGAACATAAAACCCAACATCAGATCCGGGAGGGTCCTCGGAACGGAGAACAGAGAAGACCCCAGCCACCCCAGCCAGTGCCCGCAAGCCTCTGAACACAGCTTTCCCCAGCGTGGTGGCTGGAACGGCCTGCAGCTTGGAGAAAGCCCTGCTCCTCACTCATTTATCAAACCTCATCATTTCTGGACTGAACTTTTTAGCACCCCGATGTGCCAGGCACCATGCTAAGTCACCCGGTCTAAGTCACAGAGCGGTGGCTGGAAGGGACGGCAGCCCCTCATTTCACAGAAGAGGAAACATGAAGCTGGTCCCCCAAGATTTCAGTGTCAACAAAGCAGGGGGGTCACAGAGGCGGACGTTCTAACCCAAGAGACTCACAGCGCGCGGATGTGCGGGGCAGGGCTGGACCCCAGGGGTTCCTCTGGGATCCTACATTAACACAGGGCTTGGAATACTGGAGGGTGTGTAATCAATGATGGCTGACTGATAAGCAGGAAGCTGATATACCAGCTCGGTGCCTTCTCTTTGTCCTTCAGCCACCTCTACCAAGCACAGGCACCCCACACCAGGGGTCCGGGCTGGACCAGCGTGTCCCACCACCTCCAATGCCCCCTAAGTCCCCCGAGGGCAAAGGCTGATCCTCCACCCCAGAAGAGGAGGCCAACGCAAGCTCCTGACCACCTGACCGCCTGACCACCGAGGGACAGTTCATGGGCTCTCTCCCTAGAGACGCAACAGGCCAGGGGTCAACCCCTCTACCTAAGAACAAAGCCTCTGAGCTGCCCGAGGGTGGGCAGTTACCCAAACAGGCGCCACCCAAGAACTCCACTGCCTGGTGGCCAAGTCACAGCTCACTTCCACCTCCTCCCCTCCTCACGAGGGCACCCTGCAGGAACTCCTGCAACCCAAAAAGTCATGTGCTGGCAGGCAGCCCCCGAGATATGGCAAGGATGAAACACAGCTCCTGCTTTCGTGGGGCCAACAGCCCCGTAAGGGGACTGGATGCCAACACAATGAAGATACAGTATGATATAGTAAGCACCTAAGAGAGTCATGTAGCAAAGCACTACAGAGAGAGACATAGATACGGAAATGGAGATAGATATGGACACACGCAGATAGCTGGATGGATGGACGGATGGATGGATGGATAGACAGATAGATAAGATCTCATTTGATCCTTAAACTAGCCTGGGAGGTAGGTGCTATTATTATTCCATTTTAGAGATGAAAAAACTGAGACACAGTGAGAGAGGTTGAGTGACTTGCCCTGGGTCACACAGCTGGTAAGTGTCTGAGGCAGGACTAGAATTCATGTCTTCCTGGCTCCAAGTCCAGCACTCTTACCCACTGTGCCACCTAGCAGACAAGAGATGTGCAGACAAAATCCTGTAACAACCACCATCACCGCCACTGGAGTACGAAGAGCAGTAGTAGTAGTAGTAGTAGTAGTAGTAGTAGTAGTAGTAGTAGCAGCAGCAGCAGTAGTAGTTGTAGTAGAAGTAGGGCCTTCCAGGCATCGGGACCACCCCAGTACCCCTCATGAAGTCCCCAGTTTCTCCGCCTGGGGAGCAGAAGCTTTTCATTCTCATGTCCCCCTTGTGATGGCGGAAGCTGAGGTCCACACCGTCTCCACCACAAGCCTGAGCTTCCTTCGAAAAAGCAGAACTGCCCCCTCATCTCTAGCATCTGAGCCTCCCTGGCAGCCTCCTGTGAGCACGTTGGCCCGGCCTGGCTGGACACATCAGCTCTCCAGCGAGGCAAGGCCAAGGGCAGCGGCTGCCCAGGCTCTCTGTCTTGTCCAGCAGCCTTTAAGATCGGAGCAGCCCTAGGGGGCCTCCCTCCCTCTCCGCCCAGGCCTGCCCCTGACTCTCACCACCTCGAGCAGCCTGGCCTCAGCCCTGCCTCTGCAGCACCCACCGCACGCAGACAGTGCCCCTACTCCTCCCGAACCCTGGCCCGGCCATCATCTCTTCCTGCCACACCTCCCCTCATGTCTCAGTAACTTCAATCCGTCCTTTCCTCATTACCTACTTCCAGGCAGGCAGCCACTCCTCTGAGCTGTTAAAATGATCCTTAGAAGTGACAATTCACATGCATTAGCTCATTATCCTCACAACAACCTGATGGGGGAGGTATCTGAGGTGTTACCCCAGTTTTACAGGCAAGACAACTGAGGCTCTTTGTCTTTGTTCACACAGCTAGTAAGTAGCAGGATTAGAACACAGGTCTCTCCTAACACAAAGTCCCCTTTAATCCACTGATGGTGGAATTTCTGCAATCAAAAACATTCTCCCAATCAGAGCAAAGAGGGGTGGGGACAAGAGCTGTGATTTCATTGGCACAGGGCCCTCCCAGATGAGCAAACTCCCTCCACCAACGCAGGGCAGCACCTTCTTTGAAACCAGAGGGTCAGAGAGTTCCCTGGGATAGTCAGAGGTGGTTTGTGGTCACACAGACAGTGTGTGTCCAAGGATCCCTCATGTCTCACTGCCTCGGGCAATCACGTTCTCATCAACATTTAGAACTTCTAGCTGTGGGACCCTGGGCAAGTCACTTAACCCCATTGCCTAGCCAAAAAAAAAAAAAATATATATATATATACACACATACATATATATATATACACGCACACATACATATATATAGAGAGAGAGAGAGAGAACATTGAGTGGGGCAGGTAGATAGGACATGGTAGTCTCTGTCCTCATGGGCTTTACAATCAAGAAAGGAGATGAAAGAGAATTATATTACACAAAAGTATATGCCACAAAAACAGGTACTTTGAATATTTCTGAATTTTTAAATAAAGTAGTAATAAGTACTTATAAGAATAGCAACATGTCCCAGCAGCATTTCTATGTGAATGCGGCCAAAAGAGATGAGAACAAGAAAAATAACAATGATAATAATGAGAGGCGAAAGAGCACCAAGAAGGCCTAGGTTCCAGCCTTTCCTCTGACACATACTAGCCACACAACTTAGCCCTGGCTAACTCCCTAAGCCCCAAGCACTTCTCCAAAATGAGTTACCTTCCCCGACAGGTGGTGATCTGCATCTGTAAAGGAAGCTTCTATGCATGGGAGTTTCCCAGGCAGATAAAATCCATACAAATAGCATTCGATGTGTCAGGCACTACGCTAAGTGCTTTACAAATATCATCCCATTTAATCCTGATAACAACCCCCAGAGGTAGGTGGTATTGTTATCCCCATTGTACTGAAGGGAAACCTGAGGCACACAGTGGTTAAGTGATTTGCCTAGGGTCATAGAGCTATTAAGTGTCAGACAGTAGGATTTTAATTCAGGCCCAGTGCTCTATCCATTGCACCATCTAAAAAAATAACAAGAAAAATGAGAAGGCCTTGTATAAAGCAAGCCTTGGGTTAGAGTCCTGCCCTCATATCAATGAAGTCACAGGGTCAATTAAAAAAAATTCTTTTTATGATTTAAAATCATGATAGAAACAGGAAAGAAACAACTGTGACCCATGATTATCTGTGTTCCCTCAGACTACCAGTGGTAGAGAAGGGGCCCATCTACATTGGTGGGGGAAGTTTCCTCACTAGGAAATCATTGGGTCTGCCCAAGAATAGGAGGGTAGTCTTCGTTCGAAGCCCCACTTTATATTAAACGTACATTAAATTGTACACGTTGTCCCCCAAATAGTTCCATGCTCTTCCAAAGCCCCAGCAAACCTGAACTCTCCTCTCCCTGGTTGTGTGACCTTGGACAAATGGCTTCCCTTCTGTTTCCCCATCTGGACACAGAGGGGATGAGGGCAGATCGCCAAGGTCCAGTCTACCCCCCTGTGACTCTCTAACGAATTCTATCCGGGCACAGACCAGGTACCTACCTAAGGCACCTTAAATCTGGAATGCTCCTCTCTGATCTGATCTGCTGGTATTTTCTGTCTCAGTGGGGAGAGCCGCAATCCCCGGAAGGACGGGTCGGGAAGCTCAGCTAATCACCCAAGACAGGAGACAGGAGCCTTGGGCAGGCTCTCTCCTTTTCAAAGCATCACCTTAGATAATAGCCATCTCGAAATACAACTCTCCAGCCCCGGGGGAAAGCCCACGCAAATCCACTAAACCAAATCAGGTTCCTAGTAAAATCTCAGGTGAGGCTCCCAGCAGCTTCCCTTCCCCCGGGGAAAACATCCTCTAGGGAAGGAAAGAAAAAACATCTAAGGTATTACTGAGGGGGCCAGGGCAACCAAGCCCCCAGCGCCCTAACACTGGGCTCCTAGGCAGCTCAGACAGGACTCAGCCCTTCTGGGCAGCCTTCTCCCTGACCCAGAGTGACCCAGGGGCAGGAAAGATGTCCCAAGACCCTGAAGATGAGTGAAACACTCTCTCTCTCTGCCTCTGTCTGTCTGTCTGTCTGTCTGTCTCTCTCTCTCTCCCACTGAGACTTTAAGAACTATTGACATTCAAAATCTTCTCTATATCAGAGAGACACTGGCAAAGAGACACAGAGTCATAGAAAAAGACAGGCAGAGACAGAGAAATAGAGAAATAGGGTCAGAAACAGAGACTCTGAGAGGCAGAACGACAGAGCCGACTGTAACCCCTAATGCCTCTGACTCAGCTGTACCAGCATCGCAGGTCCCTAAACATCTCGGCCACAAGGCGGGCACATTTGCCCACCTGGGGCCAGCAGCTCCCGGAGCGGCCCCTCCCTCTCTGCTCTTCTCCCTTCTCTGCCCTCCCTTCCTTCTCTCCCGGCTTTCTGGCTCTCTCTCAGTTTCTCCTCTCTCCATCTCCATTTCCTCCCTTCTCTCTCCCCTCTTCTCATCCTCAATCTCTCCATGCTCTTTTCCCTCTTTTTTCCTGCCTCTTCTCCTCGGAGCCTCCCTTTCCTGTCTCCTTCCCCTCTTCCCTTTCCTCTCCTC
>NW_020950758.1:667345-668074 GCF_900497805.2 Vombatus ursinus | reverse complement strand
TTTCTCCTTTCCTCTCTTCCCTCCTCTCTCGTTTCTCTTCCTCTCCAGCTCACTCTCATCCTCCTCCTCACGTCTCCCCCCACCCCACGCGGTCCCCTGTCTCTTGCACACTCGGTTACACAGAAATACACACGCACACGCGCACGCACGCACACACGCATCCCGGGCTGGCGCGCTCTCTCCCCCGCCCCCACTGGCAGGCCGTACCCAGTCAAGGCCAAGGCCATACCTGCGGCTGGGGGGGCCAGGGCACCCCAAGGCTTTTCCGGGGAGCAGTCCGGGGAAACAGGAAACGCCGTCCCCCCCAGGCCGCTGCCTGGGCCGGTAGCGTTGCCTTTGTATGCAAACAAAGTCTGGGCTGGCTTGTCAATTCCTCAGCTCGAGGCCCGCCCGCCCAGAGGTGGAGCCCAGATGTGCGTGGGGGGGCGGCAGGGGGGAGCGCGAGGGGCGTGGCCACGGACGTGGACAGCGCTCGTAGACCGCGGCGTGTCCCACGGGCGTCTACGGGGTCCGGAATGACCACGTTTAGCTTGAGAACTGTAATTTAGGTCGTCAGAGATAGAGATAAATAGTATATGTGTGGGTATACATATATACACATCCATACATCCAGACATCCAGACATATATAAAGGTTTAAAGGCGTAGCACCGCGCTGAGACTTTTAAGACACCCTATGCGTCTTGGGGAGTTTGGGGTGGGGTGCGTGTGTGTGCGCGTGCGTATATAC
>NW_020950758.1:653505-667335 GCF_900497805.2 Vombatus ursinus | reverse complement strand
TGCCCTGAGACTTTTAAGACACCCACTGTATGTTGGGGAGTTTGGGGGTGTGCATGTGTATACACGTATATTATGATATGCATATATATATACACACAGACCCATGCATATATAATGTGTATATATTTTATATGGATATAGAAATTGTGCTTTATAATTTATACGATCAAATAGGCATGTATCTTTTAAACTCTGAAGGCTTAAAACTTCTCTGAGATACTGTCTGTGTATGTATCTATACGCACATTTATAAAGAAGTGTGCATACTGTGTCCATCTGAGTATACGTGTGACTTTGTACTAATACATAGTATTAGTAAAAACTAATATGCATGTCTGTATCTGTGGGTGCTTGTACACACACAAGTACACATACGCGCATGCACATGCACACGCAGGGTCCTGCCTGTCCAGTGGGGTCGCGCGTGGGCTGAGCCAGACTTGAAGAGTGAGGCCGGCGTAAGGAAGGTGCCCCCACCCTAGGACCTGGGTTCCAAGCTTTCTACGGACACTCGTAGGTTGTGAGATTTCAAGCGAGCTGGAATGGGGCCGACTACAGAAACAAAAGTGAGATGGCCTGACCCTCAGTGCGCTCAGGGATTTCTGAGTTCTCCTTCTGAAGAGGAGAGGCGAAGAAGCACCTGGGTTCGAGTCCTGCGTGTCACCCTAAGCCTCAGTTTCCCCCGTTGTAAAATGAGGGGGTTGGGCTGGATGACTTCTGAGAGTCCTCCCTGCCCTAAGTCTGTGCTGTAGTTAGGAGGCATGTCCCTGGATGCCCCGAACACGAGGCTGCGTGTGTCCGACGCCCCCCTCCTAGGGCCCCGCAGCCAGGTCTGGGCTCACGCCTGGTGACTAGTGATGACTCAGCCCCCGGAGGAGGAGAGCTGAGGTGATCCGCTCAGCCAATCAGGAGGCGGCCCCCGGAGCAGCCCAGATCTCGGAGCTGCAGCGGGAGAGACTTAGGCTCTCCTGGGCTGGGCGGGGTGGGGGGAGGAGAGGAGGAAGGATGGATGGAGGGAGGGATGAAGCGGGGAAGGATGGAGGGAAAGAGGGAATAAGGGATGGGGAGAGGGAGGCGTGGAGAGGAAGGGGATGGTTGGAAATGGGAGGGAGAAGACGAGAAAAAATACAGAGAAGGGGAAGGGGATATGGAGAGGGGATGAAATATAGAGGGGGAGGGATGGAGAGGGGGAGGGAGATGACAGGGAAGGGGACTGGATAGGCTGGAGGGGAGGGGGAGAGGGAAGAGAGTCCGAGGACCAGCTGAGCCCTTGGGGCTGCTGAGGGGGAGGAGGGGGCTCTCCTGGGCAGGGAGGGGAATGAGGGCTGGAGATAGAGGGGTAGGGGAGGAGGTACCCACACTGCAGCCAGGGTAGGAGCCGGGCAGGCCCTTTATCCAGAGGCTGTACCCCTATGTTATGGAGGTTTATCCAGAGGCTGCGGATGCCGCCTTGGAAAGCCCTTCGTGGAAAGCCTGTGCTGGCCCCCGAGCGTCTGTGTGGTCCTGCACAAGCCCGTTCCTCTCCTGCGCCTCAGTTTCTCAGGCTGTTCCAAGATCCCTCTCAGTTCTGATTTTCCGTGGTCCCTCCCAGCTCTGACGTTCTCTCTTTTGTGTTCTAAGGCTGGTTCTAGGCAGAGCAGGACTGCTGTATTAACGTCTCTAACCGTAACCCTAAGCACCTTGCTTTTTCTGAAGTGGTGTGTAGGATTCTATTAGGCTACCCAACACCAAGTACTTACTTCCCAGAGAGCTGAGAATTTAAGGATAAGAAGAGTTTACACTCGGATCTAGGACCGTGAGGTGTTTCCTCTCAACAATACTGAGGGGAGTAGCCCAGGCATTATTATACCCATTTTATTGGTGGTAAACTGAGGGTGTGGCTCACCTCACTTGGCCTAGGCAATAATTGGTGGAGCTGGGATTAGAACCCGTTTCACTCTTCTTCCTTCAGCTGAAAGTGTGTTGTGAATGGATAGAAAGCAGAGTGGTTACTAAGGTCCCAAAGACCATGGTTCAAAGGTTCAAATCCCAGCTCTGACACTTGTTCACTCTGTGACCGAGGGTAAGTCACCTAACCTCCCTCTGTCTCAGTTTTCCCACCTGTAAAATGGGCACAATAATGATGCCCCTCCCTCACTGGCTCAGAGGAGATCAATTCACAAAATGCTTCATCCCTGTGAGTTGGTATCTCTAAAATCTCTTCAAGTTTTCATGTCCTGAGTGAATATTATCTGTACCCCTATGTTATCTAAATGGAGGCACGCAGTGTCAGCCCAGCTCCTGACTCACCGAGTCGCACAGGGTCGCTGGTTTTAGGGGAGGCTTGTCTGAGCTCAGCCAGACCAACCCTTGCCTCCCCACCCCCACTTCACAGAAATGCCCGAGCAGTCTCAGCTAGGGGCAAGGGGAAGCGAGCTCCCCAAAGCCCCATGGCAAAAGAAGCCCTGTCTCCTGATTCCCAGACCGGGATGTTTGCCTCTTCACCAGGGGCTCCCTCGAACTCAGAAGGAAAGGAACACACAGTGAGGTCACCCAGCCACTGAACTAAGACTCAGGCAGGGCACTTGACCTGCCCCAGGTCATGTCGTGGGTTAGCAGAGGAATCAGGCAAAGGACCGAGGTTTTCAACTGCCTTGTCCCCATCACAAGGCCTCCCACGTGACAGGTGCTGAATAATTGTTTGATCTCCTCCCCCAAGGACAGGTGACTCCCAATCCAGACCCTTGGTAGCTGAGGGACACTGAAAGGACCTTGGAATTGTGTCTGGAAGAGCCCTCAGAGGACACTGCTACTCCCTCCTTTTACAAAGAAGGAAACTGAGGCCCAGGGAGGAGAAGGGGCTGTCCAAGGTGATACAGGGAGCCAAATGGCAGAACCAGGAAGGGAGTGGAAGCTTCTGCTCTGTTTGGACCTAAAGGTGCAAAAGTTAAGTTACTAAGGGTGTTGAGCTTAAAGGAAAGATGATCTTCTAATAAGGTTGACTTGTTACTAGAGTTTTTGGGGCGGGGGGGACTGAGATCTGCCATTTCATTGGTACATGGTATTCCTAGCACAGGAATTCCCTCTCCCCCGTGCCGATCTTACAGCCTTGTCATGAGAATGATAGGTCAGAGTATAGAATGCTGCGTGATTGCCATTTTAGTTTGATTAAATAAGTATGGATTAAGCACCTACTGTGTACCAGGTAGTGTGTGCTGGGCACTAGAGATTCAAAGGCAAAAAGGAGAAATCTCCCTGCCCCAGTGGGACTTCCATTCTCCTGGGGTGTTGGGGGGGGGGGTGGAGATCTAGACAAGGACAAGAGTAGAGATAAAGCATCATTAAGAACGAGGACAGTCCTGGAGGGCTTCCTGTAGGAGGTGGTTTGAAGAAAACCAGTATTATCAAGAGGAAGTCGATCATTCCAAGCCTGGAAGACTGTCTGAAGAAGTGTTCTGCATACATCAAGTGATGCAGAAAAGGATTTCCCCATGTTTGCCTCGCCTCTAGGGAGCCAAGAGATGGCCAAAAGACAGAGAGGGGCCAAATATGGCTCAATGTAAGGCCCTCCTGATGCTGCTTCAACAGGTAGTGAGCTCCCTGCCACCGGAGGGCTTCAAGCAGAAACTCAGTATTGTAGCAGAGAACCCTTTACAAGGAAAGTTGGATTAAAAAGGCTCCACAGTTCCTTGTGGGGAGGGGCCTCATCCAGGAAAATCCCAGAAAAGCACAGAAGTCCTCGTGTGATGGGGCCAGTGGGTGCCCACTTCTAGCCCACACAGGCCCATGAGGTCACCCAGCAGCAGGTTTGTACACATCTGCAGGGCATTAGGGTGCAAGTGGCCAATGGGCAGGTTTATCCAGAACAGCTTCCTGGGACTAAGAGCTGCCCCCAGGAATGACCAGACCAGGAGGGAGGAGATCCCCCCCACCCCAGCAGAGGCTGGACGCCTAATTCCCTTGGACGTTGGAGTGGGGATCCTTGAGGAGCCAGAGCAGATGGAGGAGCCGGTGAGGTGACTTTGGGCCCTGAAGCGCTCTCTCTCTGTATATAACCCAACGAGATGCCCACAACGAGATGGGCAGTAAGCTTAGTCTCGGCTACGCCGGTTACCAGGCAACCCTGGTCTAATCAGCTCGTTTCTGTAAAATGGGCACAGTGACATCTCCCAGGAAAGCTCTTGGTGAACTTTAAAATGAGAGAAATGAACCCCTAAAAATAATCCCTCGGCCCTGCTCTGTGCCCAGTCGCGTCATGGCAAGAGAGACCTGGGACACAAAGGTCCAGCCCAGGCCCCCATCATCCTTCCCTCGGCTGCCTCAGTGGTTTCTTAAATTGCAGGGCTGGGTGTTCAGCACTCCCAGAGGGCTCCTTGTGCACCTGAGGTTAAATAAAGTCCTTTGCTGGTGTTTAAAGCCCTTCACAATCTGGCTCCAAACTCCCTTCCCAATCTCATCCATCACGCCCCCTTCACACACTCTGGCGATGCAGTCAATTAGCCTTCTCCTGTTCCTCGAAGAGAACAGTGTCTCCTGCCATGCAGCCAAGTGGCCTGGCATCCGGAAGCCCTGAGTTCAAATCCAGCCTCAGAGCCTTACTAGCTGTGTAACCTCGAGCAAGTCATTAGCCTCTGTTTGCCTCAGTTTCCTCATCTGCAAAATGGGTTGTGAGGCTGAAATGAAATCAGATTTGTAAAGTGCTTGGCACAGTGCCTGGCATACAGCAGGTGCTTAATGTATACTTATTCCTTTCCCTCCTCCATGTTTGTGCAATGGCTGTACCCTATGCCTGCCATCCTTTCCATCCTCACCCATCCCACTTAGAATCACCTGCTTCCTTCCAGGCTCAGTTCAAGCAGAACCTTTGTGACTTCTTTCCTGATCCTACCAGCTGTTCATGCCCTCCTTTCCAAACTTACCTTGTCTTCATTTTATATCCCTTTTGCAATATTTATGCCTATATTTAGCATATGTTTATGCAAAATAAATTACATGTTATACCTTTATCTCTCCTGTAAAGGTTCTAAGCTACTTGATAGCAAGGCTTGTATCATTTTTAAGGCCTAACACAATGCCTGGCACATAGTAGGTGCCTAATAAATGCTTTTTTGGTTGGTGATTGGTTCATTTGTTCCCAGAGGCAGCTAGTTGGCACAGTGGATAGAGTGCAGGGCTTGAAGTCAGGAAGCCCCGGGTTCAAATCCTGCCTCAGACATTTATCAGGTATGTGATTGCAGGCAGGGGATTATTATATTATTATTATAGCATTGAAGTCACAGGTTGTTATAAGGATGCATTAGCATAAGCAAAGTGCTAGATAGATGCTAGTTATTATTATTATTTTACAGAAAAGAAATTGGGGCCCAGAGAGGGCAAGAAACTAACCCAAGGATATGCAGCAAGTTACCTTCAAGGTCAAAATTTGGCACCTGACTCCAAATACTTGCTACAGTAACCTGCCAGGCTCAGAAAACAAACCAACAGAGAAGGTAAATCATTTGGCCTACTCAGCCAGCATCAAAATGAGATGAAAAGCCTCGCTTGGAGGGAGTTCAGAGCCCCAGTGAGGAAGGCGCTGAGCAGTCAGATGTAGACCTCAGAAAGCCAGGCCTGCTCGGGGAGCCTGCTCGGGGACCCTGCTCGAGGAGCCTGCTAGGGGACCCTTTCATGGATCGGACATGTCTCATCACTCAGGTGCACACACACACCCTGCCGTGCAAACACTTCGATGGGGCCTGGAGCAGTATTTCAAATATCTGCCAAAGCAGGAGAACCAGGCAGACACACACAGTTCTATCGACTGTTTTCTTCTGAGCCTTCCTCAGGTACCTGCAACTCAGCCAAGCTGATCCTTACTTAGGGCCCCAAATCGGCTAATTCTGCATCTGGAAAGGCAGGTAGGGCCCCCACCATCACCTCCCCCCAGGCAGGAAAGTAAATGGAAATTCGGGGCTGCCAAGCAACATTTCCTGAAACGCCCTGATCCAGAGGCTCAGGGAATGTCAGAGCTTGAAAGAACCTTAGAGCGGATAATGTCAGAGTTGGGAAAGGTCTTAGAACAGAGAATGTCAGACTTGGGAAAGGTCTTAGAACATAGAATAGAGAATGTCAGAGTTAGGAAAGGTCTTAGAACAAGGACTGTCAGAGTTGGGAAAGGTCTTAGGCCACAGAATGTCAAAGTTGTAAAGGGCCTTAGAACATAGAAAAGAGATTGTCAGAGGTGGAAAGAGCTTTAGAACAGAGAAGAACGGAAACAGGGAGGGAACAAACATTTATTAAGCACTTAGTGTGTTCCAGCCACTGTGCTAAGCGCCTTAGAACATGAAACATAGAATGTCAGAAGTGGAATGGACTTTAGAACCCTAGATTTGGAGTCCGGAGATGGATTAAAGTCCCTCCATGTTCTACAGTGTAAATGGGTATAAGAGTATATGAAACTTGGCTACCTCACCATCTTATGGTGAGGACAGCACTTTGTAAAGTTTCAAGCATTTATTAAGTGCCTACTGTGTACACTGGTGCTGGAGGTTGAAATATGTATCATTGTTCTGAGTGCACAGTAGGGCACTGAGGTGGTGCCACAATGCACAGAGCACTAGACCTGGAGTCAGAAAGATCTGAATTCAAATTCAGCCTCAGGCACTTACTAGCTGTGGGACCCTGGGCAAGTCAAATCACCACCGTCTGGGTGTCGTCTTCATTAGAGTGTAAGCTCCATGAGGGCAAGGGCTGCCTTTTATTTTGTACCCCATTCCTTAGCACAGTGCCTGGCACACAGCAGGCGCTTAATAAATGTTTACTGACTCTTGACCTAGATTCACATCTGTGACCCTATAAAGGTCATTTGCCATCTCAGGGCCCCAGCAACTCTCCAAGACAAGAAAATTGCAATTATTGATAGAGGAAGTTCCCCTGGACAGAAGAGATCCCATGGCCAGTCCAAAAGTCAACTTTCAAAATCACATTTAAAGGGCATGTAATATGAGGGCAACCACACTGGGCTTCCTCCGTGTCCTTTGCTTACTCAATAAACTCCAGCGGCTCCTAGTCACCTCTAGGATCAAATAGAAAATCTTTTGTTTGACATTCAAAGCCATTCATAACGTGGCCAGGGACTTGGAGTCAAGAAGACCTGGGTTCAAATCCAGCCTCAGACATTTACTAGCAGTGTGACCTTGGTCACGTCACTTAACTGCTGCCTGCCTCAGTTTCTTCATCTGTGGAATGGGGACAACAATACCACCTTGTTGTGAGGATAAAACGAGACAGTATGTGTAAAAGCACTTTGTCAGTGTTAGATAAAGTGCTAAATCAGTGCTGTCTATCATTATTTCCTTTCTAGACTCCCAGCACTTTGTATCCCCCCACATGCTCTGCGAGGCAGCAATGGTATAAACAGGAGTTCCTGATCATAATGCTAACGAGGACGTTGATGCCTCGTCAGGAAGGAGGAGCCCAGGCCCCAGGTCACCTGCCCCCGATGAGACCACGATGCCCTGAAAGGGTCAAGGTAAGCAAGAGGAGGTGCTACCATCTCTCCATTTAGCCAAGGGGAAGTTATGGGGAGTCTGGGGGACTACCTCAATCAGCCCCTGGAGACGGACCCTAACGGGGCGAGTCACTTAGCCTATCTCAGCCTCAGTTTCCCCATTTGTAAAAGGAGGAGGTTGGACCTGATGACCTGCACTGTCTGTCACACAGCCATTAAACCTCTCACCCTAGGGGTTGGCGCTATTATTTCCCCCATTTCTACAGATGAGGGAACTGAGGCAGGCAGGTTAAGTGGTCACATGGGTAGTAAATGTCTGAGGTAGGATTTGAACCCTGGTTCTTCCGACTGCAAGTTCAACACTCTAACCACTAGTCCACACTGCCTCCCATAGACTTTTATTTCAATAATGGAAGGACTCCTCACTCGGTCAGCATGGGCCTTCCCTTCACTGACTCAGATCACGAGCTGTGGCCTTCAGAAGTGGCTTTGGCCAGAAAGCTCGTCCCCTTGCAGGCACCCTGGGCATGAAGGGCCCCCAAGCTCAGTCAGCCCGGCCTTCGGGCAGATGACGTTGATGACAATCTGGGCTGCTGTCGGCAGCCGGACGGACCTCACGAGGCTCTGCTGCCACTGCCTGGCATGGCCAGGGCCACGAGCTCTATCAGAGAAGGCTCCCGGGGACACTCCCAAACACGGCTCTAGTCCAAAGGAGACGGTGAAAGATGCAGGTCAGAGATGCTCTGTCCTCAGGTAGTCACAGCTGTAAAATGGGCACAACATCAGGCCTGCCTCCTTCACGGCAATGTTGGGGGCTCCAAGGAGCCGTATCTAGCGTAAGACTGTGATCACTATGGGCGCCAGCGGGTACGCACCACACGAGGCTGTTCTAGGCTTTGCCCCATGGACTTTTATTTGTTTGTTTGCAATAACACAATAGTTTATCTAGAAAACCCTAGGACCTTAACTAAAAATTGAAACACTGTCTTCAGTCAGGTAGCAAGATATAAGACAAACTAGTATAAATCATATTTTCTGTCAATTATCCACAAAACTAAGCAAGAAGAAATAGGAAAATTCCATTTCAAATAATAGAATCAGCCCTGTGCTTTATGAGTATCACTGTGGCAACTGAAATGACCTACTCCATTGGCAGTGAGGGAGTCCTGAGTTCAAATCCTGCTTAACTAGCTGTGTAATCCCAGACAAACCACTTAATCCGTCTCAGCCTCAGTTTCCTCCTCCAGAAGACTGAAAGGTTGGATTCAGTGGCCTCTGAAGACCCTTCCAGCTCTCTGGCCCTCTAAGGGGAGAGGGTCTAAGAGTCCCGAGGCCAGTTTGTCGGCCATTACAATCATGCAGGTTAGAGGTGAGGAGGCATTGTATGAAGGAGGCGATAGTGGGAGGGAAGAGAGTCACAGAAGGCTGCAGGCATGGGTGACTGGAGGAAAGGTTGGTGTCCTCCACAGACTTGGGGCCTAGAAGCTTTGGGCCAGCGGGCAAAGCCTGGCACAGCCACGCACGGCTCATACCCACCAATGCCCAGGGAGATCAGTGTCTCATTCTCAATACCTGCTCCTCGCAGCCCCCTGACATCTCCAGGAAGGAGGCAGGCCTATGGTTATGCCCATTTCACAGATGTGACTGCCAAGGACAGCACCGATTCATCCCGTTTCAGACCTCCTCCTGCATTGAAACTGGGGTTTTGTTGTACTTGCTCTGAAATTGCTAATGAATCACCTGGAGCTGGCCCTATGCTGGGCCTCGGACATGCAAAGACAAAACAAAATGTGTGTTTGCCCTCAAGGAGATTACAGACTGTTCCTATTTTCAGATGAAAGAGTTCAAAACAATTTGAGGAAGGATAGAGCTTTAACAACCAGAGGTAATCATAAAAGGCCTGCTATAGAAACTGTCACCTCAGCTGAGCCTTGGAGGAGGAAGGACATTCTAGGCATGGGGTACAGCCTGGGCAAAGGCATGGAGGTGGCAGATGAAGAAACTTCAGTGAACAGCAAATAGATTAATTAGCCTGGAATCCAGAGTGATGTGAAGTAAACCTGGAAAGAGAGGCCTGTGCCGGACTGTGAGGGCGCTTTTCAAGACGAAGCAAAGCAGTTTGCATTTTGTCTTGGTGACAGCAGGGAGCCAGTAAAGCTTCTTTGAGGGGCAGGGGCAGGCTGTCACTTTGGCAAAGTCCAGAGACAAAGCAAAGAAACCTTAGGGAATGTGGATAACTTCCCCTTTAATTCACCTCATTCCCCACATACACACTCCCACAGCTGCACACAGTTTATCCCTTCTGTAAACCTAAGCTGAGAACCATAGCAGACTACGCAGATGGTGTCACTAGGGATAAAGCGCTGGGCCTGAAGTCAGAAAGACCTGAGTTCAAATGTGACCTCAGACACTAACTAGCTGTGTGATCCTGGGCAAGTCACTTCTCCTCTGTTTACCTCAGTTCTCAGGGTAGGTGTATGGATCAAATGAGATAATAATCATAAAGCCCTTAGCCCAGTGCTTGGCACACAGTAAGTGCTATAGAAATGTTAGCTATATAGGCTCATTATTGGTGAAGACGAATGGACTTGAAGTCAGAGGACCTGGGTTCAAATCCAGCCTCAATACCCGTGTGACCCTGAGCAAGTCCATTTCCCTCTGGAGAGTGGGGAAAAACTTGAGACAGGGAGAACAAGCAGAAAACTCTTGAAATAGTCCATGCATAAGGTGGTGAGGCTTGTACCAGGGTGGGGCCAATGGCGAGGACAGAAGGGGGCATAAATCAGGTGGAATCCACAGGCTTCGACCAAGAACTGGGTCTAGGAGGGAAGAGAGTGAGAAGGCAAGGATGGAAGCAAGCCCGGAGGGCAGGAGGAGGGGGTGGCTCTCCACCGAAAGCCAGAAGGAAAGAATAGAGAAGGCTTTGTTGGGAAGGACAATGAGTTCATTTCCCTGTAAGTTGTCTTCAAACCATCCCGCGTGAGATGTCTCCTACACTGCGGGAGACGCCAGAATGTGGTCAACGGAGAGGTCAGGGCTGGAGAGACAGAACTAACATAGGCATTAGAATTAAATATAGGGGAGATGAGAAGACCGACAAGTAAAGTGGAGAGGGAGAAAAGAGCCCAGGACGCAGCCTTGGGAGGATATTTCCGACTTAAACCGGTGACCTAAATGAAGATTTGGCCAAGGAGATGGAGGAGGAGAACCAGAAAGGGGGCACCCACAATCTAGAGAGAATCCAGGAGGAGAGAGGGATCCCTGGTGGCCAAGGCTGCAGAGAGATCGAGGAAAATGCTGATGGAGGACAGACCAGGATTTGACAACTAAGAGACACTGGTGGCTTTGGAGAGAACAGCTGACTGATGAGGTCCGAAGCCCGATTTAAGAATTCCAAGGAAAGTGTGAGGATAGGAAGTGGCGGCACCAGTGGTGATGGTCTTCTTCAAGAGCTCCGCCCAAAAGGCAGAGGGATTTGGGATGGCGGTGAGCAGGGATGGATGGATCAAGGGAAGGAAGCCGTGGGCTTCTTGGTAGACAAGACAGGGAGAGATTGAAGATAAGGGAGACGTGAAGGTGCAGGACGATGATGCGTTGATTTGGTTCGCGTGATTCTACAGATTTGTTCAAGGAGGGTTCTCCCTGGGCCGGTTCTGGGTCCCAGTTTCCACATTCTGTGTTCCGTATTTTACAGTTCCTTTCAGCTGACATTTCATGCCTCTCCAGACTCTAACATTCTATGTTCTACGCTCTTAACTTACATTTAAAGTTGTCTTCCAGTTCCAACACACTGTGTTCTAAGGTCCCACCAAGCTTTGACATTCTGTGATTCCTGTAACTCGAGAGACTTTCATCATATCCAGGGAAGTTTAGGCAGAAGCTATGGAGGCTTCAGATAGTCCCAGAAGGATGAGGGCTAAACTCAGGCTTCTGGATCTGGCAATTAGCAAATCACAAGTGACCTTTAGATGGGTCAAATCCTCAGCTCTCAGATGAAAGACCAGGAAAGACCTTGGAGGTCAGCCTGGGAAAGAGAAGGCTTAGAGGGGACAAGGTCACCATCCCCAGTCTTTATTATGCATTCCAGCACACTGAGCTGTCTTCTTCCAGGTTTAACCCAAGCCCATCCTTTGCCACAGCCTGGAACAGGTCAGTGGAGGGAAGGTATGTCTAGTATAGCCAACCCAACCCAATGCAGCTCCAGCTCTGCTGTCTAGCTCTCAGGATATCCCAGGCCTGGGGGTATCTGCTTCAGCTCTACAAGCAGATGTTGGAGCTGAAACATGTCCTAGTCAAGTCCAACAAGCATTTATTAAGATCCTACTATGTGCATGTCACTGGTCTAGGCACTGAGAAAACAGAGATAAAGTGCCTGCCCTCCAGAAGCTTATGTTCTACCAGAATGATAGATCTCTTCCAATTCTGTCATTTTACATAGAAAGAAACTTAGGCCCATAAAGGGGAAGGCCATTGAAGTTGGCTCAGATGGTCAGGACTCCTTGACCCAGACCTTTGGCTCTCTATAGACCCTGCTAGCCTCCTGTCATCCCAGACCCTTTCTATTGGCCCTTAGTTTGAGAGTTTTGTACCCAGAGAACAAGAGATATGGCGATGACCCAGGGGGCATCCAGCACCCAGCACGGTGCCCGGCGGACAGAAGGCACATCCTCAAGGTTTGTTGACTGACTGATCGAGACCATCCTCAAAAAGCAGGGGCCCCTCTTTGTTGCCTTTTACCTTTTTTTTCAGAAGGAAGCTTCGTGCGCCCCATGACCCGGGCCCCGAGTACATGCTCTCTGACATGGTGGAAGGTGCTCAGCCCCTCTTGCTCCACAGCCCCAGTCGGCGATGGCGATGCCGAGCACTCTCCTGCCCCTGATGCTGTCTCCGCTCTCACGTTGTCTGCCCTGGTCAGCATGGCGGCCTACCGAGGAGCAGCTGGCTCTGGGACAGGCATGGCTCCCTCTCCTTCCCTCCAGCCCCTTCCTTTCTTCCATCAATTCCTACTCCTCCCATTTTGCCTCCTTCCCCATCTTCCTTCGGCCCTCTTTCCCTCTAGAGAGACCCTAGGAAAAGTATGCATCATTGCCTGGCAGGATTGTGACATCAGCGTTCCAGTGGGGGCTGGATGAGGAGAGAAAGACAAAGAAGGATGATGGGGGGAGGGGTGAGCAGAGCCTGCTCAGAGAGAGGAGATAGGAGCAGACCGGGCTTCTCATCTGGGGCCATCGTTCAGTACACTGTAACTATACTGCGAATCATAGATACGTCATTTATTTTATAATCCTCTGTATTTTGTTTTATTCATTTAAAAACCATTCTTCTGAGAAGAGTTCAGAGGCTTCCCCAGACAACACGCCCATGGGGCCCATGACAACACAAAGGTTAAGAACCCATAGTTTGCAGAGGAAAGGGCAGCTCTGGCCCTGGGTCACTTCTTTTGGGGCCTTCGAATAAGCATTTATTAAGGGCCTACTATGTGCCAGGCGCTGTGCTAAGTACAAATATTATAATACAACAATTATCTAATTTATTATCTAATAGTTATCATCTAATAATTATCTCATACAAATATTTTCTTATTTCATCTTCACAATAATCCTGGGAAGTAGGCGCTGTTATTATTCCCAATTTACCATTGTGAAAACTGAGGTAGACAGAGATTAAATGATTTGGCCAGGGTCACATAGCTAGTAAGTGTCTGAGGCTAAATTTGAACTTGGGTCTTCCCAACTCCAGGCTCAGAACTCTATCCACTGTTGTTGTTAAGTCATGTCCAATTCTCCATGACCCCACTGGGGGCTTTCTTGGCAAAGATCCTGGAGGGGTTTGCCACTTCCTTCTCCAGCTCATCTTACAGATGAGGAAACTGAGGCAGAGTTAAGTGACTTCTCAGGGTCCTGCGGTCAATAAGCTTCTGAGACTAGATTTGAACATAGGTCCTCAACTCCAGATCTGGCGCTCTATCCACTGGGCCACCCAACTGCCTTCCTACCTATGGGGAGAGAGGACCGAACTCAGCGGCCTCTCAGGTCTCTTCCAGCTTTAGCTCTATCTGAAGCTCTGAAGGATCTGAGGCTGCAGGACCTGGGTTCAAATCCCACTTCTGAAGGTTACTGTTTATACGAATTTGGGCAAGTCCCTGGACTTCCTTAGGCCTCAGTTTCTTCATCTGTAGTAGTAGTAGTAGTAGTAGTAGTAATACTGATAGTAGTAGCCATAGTGATAGTTGTAGTCATAGTAATAGTAGTAGTAGTAGTGATAGAAATAGTCATAGTGATAGTAGTAGTAGTCATAGTGATAGTAGTAGTAATAGTAGTAGTAGTGATAGTGGTAGCCATAGTGATAGTTATAGTCATAGT
>NW_020950758.1:601321-653495 GCF_900497805.2 Vombatus ursinus | reverse complement strand
GTCATAGTGATAGTAGTCGTAGTAGTAGTAATAGTAGTAGTAGTAGTCGTAGTAATAGTAGTAGTTGTAGTGATGGTAGTAGTAGTAGTAACAGCATTTATATAAGGCTCTATGGTTGGCGAAGGGTTTTACGATATCTTCATTTTAATCTCACAACAACCCTGGGAGGGAGGTGTTATCATTATTCCCCTTCCCTCGTCTATAAAAAGGAATCCTATTCAGTGACTAGAAATTCACCTGCCAACCGTAGTAAGATGGTGAGGAGGCACAGAAGATAGCGGCGCCCATGAGAACGGAGAAACGCCCTCATTCCCCACCCAGCTGTGCCACTGGAGACGTTCCAACCTCCCATCACCTAACTAATGAGCAGCTAACATCAGTGTGTAGCACACATTTATTTAGCTCCATTTATCTGCAGCATCTTGGTTCACTCTCCCAACCCCGTGAGGCAGGAACTTTGATAATCTTTTCTTCACAAATAAGGAAACTGAGGCTGAGAGCTATTCGGTGACTCGCTCTACCATTCAGAGATTTGAGGGGTGGGGGTTGGGGGAATAAGCCAATGTGAAAGCAATACATGGATGTATCGCTATGTGAGCTCTAATCCAATCTGTACATGAAGAAAGAGCCACACTCCAGAGGAAAGTTCACTGACTTTGGAATCCGAGGACCTGGATGGGTTCGAATTCCACCCTTGGCACTGGCTACCGATGTGATCTTGTGCAAATCATTCAGCTTGTCTGAGCTTCTGTTTTCTAATCTGTAAAATGCAGGGGCCGAACTAGCTAGAAGCTGAGGCCCCTCGACCAGCGATCATGTTATGCCCAGCTCAGTAAGCGAGGGGCGCCTGGCCTGTTCTTGGGGATCCCTCTGCCCACGGGGCACTCACCGCCCCACATCCCAGGAGCTGCCTTGGGCCACACCGCTGGCGTTTGGGTCCAGAGCCAACCACACAGAAACATTCTGTTGTGCCAAAGGAGGGATTAGAATGTTTGTCCAGGTGCCTCGCCAAACAAATGAAAGATTGAAAACACCAGTGAAGGGCAGATGAAAGTCATGCTCCCAGGATGATGAAAAGCACTGTTGACTGAGAAGCAGCAGGAAGAGAAAATGTTTTAGCCACGAGAACAGGCATGTATCAAGCTACTTAACATAGTGGTACAAGAGAGAAGAAGCAACGGAGCAGCCCCTATGGGGGGTGGGGGGCCGGGGAGGAAGCTCTCACATCCGCTCTCCATCCGGCCTTCGCTTCATGAACGCCCAAGCTTGCAACGCTTGTCCACCTACTGAGCAATTTCTTAAGGCATGGCCCATGTTACGAGTCTATTTTCAGCACACCAGAATCCCAGGAAAGGCCCGGAGACCCCAGCTGGCAAAGCAACTGTGTAAAGTCAAAATGGCCTCAGCCTAGAGAGTCAGACTTCCTAACCAATAATAAAGCAATCAACCAACCAGTAAGCATACTTTAAGCTCCTACTGTGTGCTAGGTTCTAGGAATAAGAATCCTAAAAGGAGCCAGCTCCCAAGGACCTGATACTCTATCAAGGAAGGGATCTGCTTTACCCCTCTGTCCTCCATCTCCGGGCGGTGTTTTGGAGTCTTGATAGAAAGGCCACAAGGTCACAGGTGGAATCGATCCATCAACATGACGTCTTTCCTGAGCACCCAGGTGCTGGCGCTATATGGATAGAGATGTCCACATAGGTGTGCGTGGGGTCACCCAGGCACCTAGACTGTAATCTCCTCAAGGGCAGGTACTTTTATTTTCTGTCTTTGTATCCTCAGTCCCTGGAATGGAGTAGATGCTTAATAAATGCTTATTGATTGACACTGATTGATGGAGGGTCAATTGCAGATTGGATCATGGCACCCGAGGTCAGAGTTGACCTCCTAAGTGATCTAGTCCCACTCCCTTCATTTTACAGAAGAGGAAACTGAGGCCCAAGATCAATCAGGCAGGAAGCAGCAGTGCCAGGATTAAATCCAGGTCCCCTCCAAAGCCAGCTGTCTTTCTACTGGACCGGCTGGAAACTGCTGTGCTCAAGTGGGAGTCATTGGAAAGTCATTCTCGAGATGTAATTTTCTTCTACTTAGAGGTCTGACCCCATCTAGAATATTGTATTTGATTCCAGATACCTCATACTCCTCTCCCCCACCACCATGTCCTCTTTGATACGGGGACACCAATCTCCTTCCATCTCTCACCTTCAGGGGGTTTCCCTGGCTTGTGCCCCACACCTGGACTGCCCTCACTCCTCTTCTCCACCTCCTGGCTTCCCTGGCTTCGGCTAGTCCCAGCTCAAATGCCAAGAAAACTTTCCCAGTCCTCATAATTCCAGTCACTTCCCTCTGAAATGATGTCCTGTTTGTCCTGTCTGTACCTTCTTTGTCCTGGTTGTTTGCACATTGTCTCCCCCACTGGGCTGTCAGCTCCTGGAGAAAAGGGATTGTCTTTAGTTCTCTTTGTATTTGCGGGGCTGAGCCCCGGGACTGGTACACGGTTGGCGCTTAATAAATGCTTATTGATGACTGACTGACTCAGATTCATCTCAACACCATGTCCTGTCAGAATCGGATTCCATTGGATGACCTGGGCACATGAAGCCTAGAGAAAGACTTCATATGAGGGAGCCTGGAGGGCATCTTCAGATAACCCAAGGGCTTTCATTGCATCATCAGGACCAGAAAAGGAAGCACAGACTGTCGTTAGAATAGAATCAGAGAAAAGCCAGTCAACAAGCAATTATTAAGCACCTGCCTCGTCTGTCACGTTGAAATTGGCAAAGCCCTCTGTACACTTTATGTCATTCAAGCCTCACGGCAACACTTTGAAGTGGGTCCTAGAGTAGGACCAGAGAGGCTACAGGATTTGTGCGGGGTGACTCAGCCACCAAACAGCTCAGGCAGCATTCAAGCCTAGCTCTTCCTTGTATCGAAATCTAGTTCCCTTCCTCCTCTTTCCACGGTGCCAAGAGCCTCAGGACAAAGAGATCAGAGCCCTTGGATGCCACATCTGTGAGCACCAAGGAGGCAGAGTACGCAGAAAATGGTTAGAAGTCATGAGGGAAGGAGGGAAGGGCCTGAGAAGGGAGCTCTGGGAGCCCCACTGAAAGACAGGAATCGGGATAAATGTCACAGCCTTTGGCCAGTGGAGATGGTCCTTGACCAGGAGAAACAGGCCTTGGATGATGAGAGGGAAAATCGCCTCTTGCAGTCCTACTGAGAGGTTGGGGGATGGTCATAGCTCTGTTTCTGGAGGCTCGAAGGATGACAAAGCATGGTCCTTCCTCCTGCAGCCCCGTGGGCTAATGAGGTCAGAATGAATGGATCATCCCATCCCAAGGGCAGAGAGGTTGGGAACGCCCGTGATTTATGCAGCCATCATGCAGGACCTGAACTAAGCTCTCCTGCCGTGGTCCCGTGAAAAGAACACCTGGGAGGATCCTAGCTTCATGACCTTAGGCAAGCTAAAACTTGTGGCCCTTCTTCGAGCCTCAGTTTCCCCATCTGTAACAAGAAGGCAGTTGACCAGATGACCTCCAAGGCCACTTCCAGGTCTAAATTAATCTACGATCTATTGAGTCCAATCAGTGTATCCTCCCTGTAAGCAAGGAAAATGTGGGTCAATCGTCATCATTGTCACGTGATTCTAAGCAAGAGCCCTGATTGGCCGTGGAACCTTGGTTTCCTCTTCTGCCACATGCCGAGGCCAGATTTGGGTCAGGTGCCTCTCAGCTCTAAAGTGATGATCCTTGGAAGTCCTCGACTCTGAAATAATGAGCTCCTGTGAGCTAGCCCCAAGTTACAAACTGGCTCGTTTGTGGCAAGGCCAAGGGGAAGGCCATCCTGGGCTTTTTGTCCCGGGCTTCTTGGCCAACAAAAGGCCAAGTGACCCATAACAACAACTCACTTTCTATCTGAGAGCCCTTTGGGGTTTACAACAACCTTGTGAGGTAAGCTTTGCCAAAATGCCTGTCATCTCTATCTCACCAAAGAGGAAACTGAGGCTCAGAGAGGGGACCCAAATGGGAAGGGTTACAGCCAAAACTGAACTCAGGTCTCCTGGTTCCAATTCATCACTCTTTCGTTCTGCTAGGCTGCTCACTTCAGTTCCCCTAATCAATCAATCAACATTTAGTACGTACCTACTGCATGCCAGGCAATGGGCTAGATGTTAAGGACAAAAATGTGAAGAATGAAACAAATCCTACGCTTGGGGAGCTTACATTTTAATGGGGGGGTCAGGGGACAGGATATAATATATATTAAATATTATATACAAATATATGTATACATACATAGAATAGATATGAAGAGAATGAAAACAAATGAATAAAAGGTAATTAGGGAGGCAGGACCTTGGCAGCTGTGGGGAGGAGGCAGGAGGTAAAAGGCTGCATGTAGAAATCTAATGAGAAATGTTAACAAGTTAAAGGGGAATCAGCAAAATAGAATTATAGGTCAAAGATCATCTCTAACATGGTTTTGTTGGCTGTCCAAGACTGCAAGAGATTGGGGACAGCTTCAACTTGGCTTGACCTTTCTCCAACCCAACCCAGGGCAGCTGGTTTCCAAGTTAGTAGCTTCTCAATTGTGAAACCTTAAAGAGGGACATGCGAAACTCAATGGGACTTTCTTTATTTTTTTAATAACCTTATATCTGGGAACTCAAGGAGGATTGATCTCAGTGGCTTACACCCTTCCCACGAGTTGACCCAGGCACTCATTGGCATGGGATGGAACATGGAAGCCATCACCCCCTGCTTCCTTCCAGGGTGTCATGCCCTAACCTGAGGGTGCTCTGCCCAAAGGAAGGTAAATTTTGATGGCTGAAACCTCCCTAGTTAACTTGGGGTTTACTGGCTAGATTTCTTTCTTAAAACCATGCCTTAAACCCAATTCACTCTGACTCTCATTGATTGGCCAACAATAGGTCCCTGCCCAAGCATCACTTCATGGTTATTTTGGGGGCCCTGATGGCTCAGAGTGAAAGTAAATAGTAATTGTTTCTGTTTTGACCAGAAACCCTGAGGGTTTTCCCCTCCCACTTAGTTTTTTGTTTTTTTTTTTTTGGCCATCCCTTGTCTCACTTCTTAAATAGGCCTGTTCACTGAATGGGCTTTGCCTCAAAGTGAGAACTCTGGAAGACCTTAGCTTAAAAAGGCCAAGGCATCCTGGACCATCTCTAATTGTCTTGATCAATATCTGGGCCACTGGACCCAGATGGCTCTGGGGGAGGAAGTGTGGCTGGTGACTTTGCACAGCCCTCCCTCACTCAAATCCAATTCAATGCAAGTCATGGCATCATCTTCCTGGTGTCACAGTCCTCTTCAAGAATGAAGGACAGATAACACAACCACACAATCTTTAGTTGCCCTATAAGACTTTGGGCTTAAAAGTCTACATTACTTTATAGGTTTTTTCCAAAAAAGGGAGAAATCTGAGGAGAGAAAGATATGAGAAAGACTTCTTCCAATGCTGAGCAGTTCTTGTCAATACTTAATGAAAAGTGTTTGCTCCGTCTTAGAAATTTCTGATCAGGGCAAGTCAGGCACTGTCTGATACTCACCCTAAATCTTGGAAGGGGGATAAGAGAAAAGGTAAGAAGGATCTCACAGATCGAAATTTCACAGGGAAGGTCAGCCCACGTCAAGCTTGAAATTTTGACACTGCAAAGAGAACACTGATGGGATAAAAAAACAAAAAAGGTGGGGAGTTGTTAAGGCTATTGTGAATATATAGGGAACTCATAGACCCATTTAGATTTTCAAACAACATGTGCAGAAGATCAGTTACCAAAGGCAGCTAATGAAAGGTGAGTACAAAAGTGTGGGAGTGCCTCAAAAATAGTGTGGAAGATCCAAATGGGTCAGTCAGTCAGTTAACAAGCATCAGTTAGGCATTTACTATGTGCCAAGTGGCCATGCCAAGTGCTCCCTGCAACTGAGAACAACAGAAAGGGGGGCAGTTCCTAATTTTCCGGCACAATCACACAGGATATCAAGCATGGAATTCAAGTGAAGAGGGTTTCTCCGTGGATGGGGACGTCCTCCAGGTCCTCTCCAAGCTACTCTGCAGACCTCCTTCACCTTCCTGCCCCAGAAACCTCTTTCCCCGCCCCCCTCCCCCGAAGCCTCTGGCAGGTTGGATGATCTCTTTCAGAACCTCCATTTAAGGAGGATGCACCGGGTTGCCCAGCTCTTTATTCCCTCCGGGTTATACTCAGGATTTTCTCTATTCCAGGGTGACCTATTCCAGGGTACCTTCATTCCCCACCCCGTTCAGCTTCTTTTTATATGCTGTCTTCCCCCATTAGAATGTAAGCTTCTGGAGGGCAGGGACTGCTTTTCTTTCTGCTTGTGTTTGTATTCCCAGACAGCTAAGCTTAGCATGGGTGCCAAGAACATAGTAGGTGCTTTAAAAAATGCCATTGACTAGCTGACTGATTGTATAAGCCATGAAACATTACAGATGAGATATATGATCACTCAAGAGTTTGGTCTAAACATCCACGCAGGAAAAACCAAAGGGATGAAAAATTGCCCAAATTTTAGCATGTAGTAAAACAGAAAAACAACCTAGAGAGTCATGGGAAATTACACAGCTCTTTTAATACCCATCCCTCCAAAGTCTGCCTGAACCAAAGGCCCATCATTTTCCCATCAATATTCTACCAGTGTCACATGGCTGTGAGTCATGACTTCTGAAGAATGACCGATGAGGGTCGTCCACTGGGCAATGGTAAGCATGTGGACAAGGTGGGCATGAGCAGACTAGAACAGATAACCAGTAAGAAGCTGCAAAGGACCAGAGTCAAGGATGGCATCAAAGACGTGAATGAAAGATAGGCCGACAATGTGGTGAGGGATGGCTGAGGGGCAGCCCACATGTACCACTGATGTCCTTAAAAAGTCAAGAGAAAGACATGGTAAACTTATGGAGAGCATGCAAAGCTACCAAGTGCGCCATCATCTCCATCCATCACCAGAAAACACGCTCACATCTATGAGATCACAAATACATTGCAGCATTTCTCTGCCAAGGAAAAGGATCTTGGGCCTGGGAAGGACAGAACCACAGTCGCAAAAGAAGTAACAAAGCACAAAGTTAGGTGATATAGTGAATAGAGAACCAAACCTTGAGGCAGGAAGATCTGAGTTCAAATCTGTCCTCAGACACTTCCTAGCGGTGTGACCCTGGACAAGTCACCTCACCCTGTTTGCCTCAGTTACTTCATCTGTAAAATGAGCTGGAGGAGGAAATGGCAAACTCCTCCAGCATCTCTGCCAAGAAAACCCCAAATGGGGTCACGGAGAGTCAGATATGACTGAAAAAAATGATAGAACAGCAGCAGCAAAAGTTACCCTTGAGTTCGAGTGGGCCGGCCCCTAGGCGCTATACCCTGCCCGCACGGGTGACCGAAAGGCTCAGGATCATCGATTTGGGGCTGAATGAGACCTTGGAGTGTATCTGACCCAGTCCTTTCATTTTTGTATCTGACCCAGTCCTTTCATTTTACAGATGAGGAAACCGAGGCCTAGAGAGAGGAAGTGATTTGCCCAAGGTCTTACAAGGGGTGACTGAACTGAAATGAGAACCCAGGGCCTCTGCTCACAAGTCCAGATCTCTTCCTACTGGGTGTGACTCCTGAGGGAAGGGTGCTTCCTCTCTCCATCACCAAACCAGTTCTGCACACAGTCAGTCAGCAGGGCGGTGACCAGCCTCACATGCCCCTGGAATGGTAGCCACACCCTCTTCTTGGTGAGTGTGATTGTGAAATGCTTCCTCCACACGGTTCGGTAATAACTGGAGCCAGGCTTCAGCGATTGCCCTTAGTTTCCATTCATTCAATCATTCAATCATCACTCAACAAGATTAATTAGGCACCTAATACATGTAAGGAACCACGTTAGGTGCTGGCAAAGCCAAGACAAAAGGAAACCAGCCCCTCCTCAAGGAGCTTCCATTCTACTGAGGGGCACAAGATGTAGGTCAATGCAGAGCACAAACGAAGCAGATAGGAAATCATTTCTGGGGATGGAGAAGAGCACTAAGACTTCCTTCTCCCCTCCCCCTCCCCTCCCCCTCAATATTTGTGTCTTCTGAGCTCTCACCATTCCCTCCCTCTCACTTCCTCAGCTCTGCTGGCTTCCCCCAGTTTCCATAGCAACAGGCTTGGGGGACTCCCAAGGAATCCTAGAGCCATTTCCTGGACCACCCACATGCCTGAGGAGGGAGAAGTCCCAGGAAGCCAGGCATCACTGGCTCATTCCCAGAACACTTTATCTCCCGTTCGTGAGTCCAACCAGAAAGTGGGCACTTACTTTTCTGAACCGACTCTCTCTCCTCTAGTCCACAGACAACCCTCAGCCTCACACCTGTAGCAACTGCCACCAACAGCTCCCATAGGCCAGGGTTCCTGGCCCCTGATTGGGCCACAGAAGACAGAATTTCTGGGCAGGGTCTCTTCTGCTCCTCTCCTGTGACTCTCAATAAGACAACATCTCCTCTTAAGACACCATCCAATGACCATGAAGCCTAGGCCATGAGGTGATTCAGGGGAAATGGCTCGCTCCTCAGACCCTCCTTTCCATCCACAAGGCCCTAGGTCATAGGGTTATGGGATCATGGGCTCTTTGAGGTAGGGTTAGAAGGGACCAGTCTCTTAGAGAGATGATATGGCTTGTCCAAAGTCATGCTCCTGAATCTGAGCCCAGGCCTTCTAACTCCAAATCTAGTGGTCTTTCCCCTAGGCCACAGTCACTACCTGCCTTTTGACTTCTCACTAGCCGATGGGAACAGTCTCCCAACGAGTCTCCCACCTTCAGTTTCTCTCTGCTATAGTCTAGGCTGGATACCACCACTAGATCCAGCTTCCTTAAATATGGCTGTCATCAGAGCCATAACTTGAAGCCTGTGTTTCTGGGACAAGGGCTCCAAACCACACCTAGGATAAAGGTTTCAAAACCTACTCCTATTTGAGCAGAAAGGGGAACAGTGGGGAGAGGGGTAAGGTGAAGGAGTAATAGTCCAGCCCCTTGCAGCCCTTCCCTCCACTCATGTCCATCACAGCCAAGTACAACTTTGTCAAATAGAACCAAGAGTTTCTGTGGCTAAAACATTCATCTAACTCCCTCCCACCCCAACACACACACACACACACACACACACACTCACTCCTGTGGCCATCCTAGTAATGACTCTCTACAATTTTAGTCAGGCTAGTCCTTGGGCTATAGACATCCAGTATTTAGTATTTGAGACAGGGACGGAAGCCAGGTTGTTGTTTTTTTGTTTTGTTTTGTTTTTGTTCTTGTTTTTTTTTTTTGTTTTGTGAGGCAATTGGTGTTAAGTGACTTGCCCAGAGTCACACAGCTAGTGAGTATCGTGTGTCTGAGGCCAGATTTGTACTCAAGTTCTCCTGGCTCCAAGGCCCGTGCTCTATCCACTGAGCCACCTAGCTGCCCCTAAAGCCAAGTGTTCTAAGCCAAGCCCAATACACCTCTTTTAGCAAGAAAGTCATGGAAGGTCAGAGAAGGGAAGTAATTTCCTCAAGGTCACACAGCTAGTAAGTGGCAGGGGCAGGATTTGGACCCAGCTACTCAGACTCCAGAGGCAAGAAGTGTTCAGGCATCACTGATGATGACACAGCCCCACCTGATTCTGCAAAGGCTCAAACTGGGTGGGAGAATCTCAGAGCTGAAAAGGACCAGAGACACTGAGTGTGGATGTAGCAGATGGGAATCCCCCTCACACACAAACACACACACACACACACACACACACACACACCCTCCTGACAAGGGGTCCTCCTCTGGACCTCCAGTGAGACAGAACCTACTTGCTTCTCAAGCAGACCATTCCTCTTTCCGACAGCACTATCCATGACTCCACTTGTGGGACTCCAGCCGAACTGAGCTTCTCTGGACCCCCAGGGAAAGACTTTACATTTATTGCTATTACATTTCATTTCATTAGATTCAGCACAATGTCATAGTTTGTCAAGATCTTTTGGGATCCTGACTGCCATCCTCTCCATTAGGTATCCCCACCAGCTTGGTGTCATCTGAAGATCTCATAAGCCTGCTATATCTATGGTTGCCTTTACTGAAGTCATTGATAAAAATGTTCAGCAGTGAAAAGTAAAGCACAGATCCCAGGGGCCCTCTGACCCTTTTCCTAGCTGGCATCACACTATAAGTAAATTCTCTTTGGATTTGGCCATTAAACCAATCTGAAATCCATCAGATAACACTACTGTCTAGCCTTCATCTGTCCATCCTTCTACAAAGTAGACTGGTTAATTTGGATTTTTATTAAGAAAGCCCTTTACTCTCCCCAATTCTCCTATGTTTCCATGTTTTATCATGGACATTCTAGACTCCCAGACTTGGAAGCTTGCTCAGTGGCCATCTGGTTCAACTCTCTCATTTTACAGATGAGGCATCTTAGTTAAATGACCTGCCCAAGGTCATGCCTAAAGTTGATGATATAAGATAGATTTGGAGCCAGGTGTCCTGACTCCCAATCCAATTCTCTGTCCCCTGTGGCAGAAGATATTTGGCATCTTGGAGAGTTACCTTTGCTCCTTCACTTTGTTTTAATGAGAATTTAGCCTAGGATGCAAAGGGGCAGTTGAAGGAATTTTTAATATTTGACTGGGAAAAGAGAAAACTTGGGGAGTGGGAGTGGAAGTAGGGGGAGGCATCATAACCACTTTCAAATGACTGAAGGGCATTAGGGAAAAGGAATTAGATTTATTCTGCCTGGCCCCAGAGGCCCAAACAAGAAGCAATGGGTAAAAATTGCAAAGAAACAGATTTGGGATTGATGTAAGGAGGCACTTTCTAATTGGAACTAGAAAGCTCTTAGCACAATGCCCGGCACATAGTAGGTGCTTAACAAATATTTTTGAATTAAATTAATGTGAGCTGTCCCAAAAAAGGGTGAGTGACCTTGGGAGGGAGTGGGCTCCCCTTTTTAGAGGCATCCAAGCAAAGGCTCCATGACCTCTTGATGGATAGGTGGCATTGGGAATTCTTGTCCAAGTAAGAGTTGGCCCAGATGGCTTCTGAGATTCTTCTGGGTTCTGCAGCGTTGGTGCCAATTTGGTTGGGTTGGCTTTCATTGGGCTCAAATTACATTTAGAATATGTGTCCAAAGGGAAAAGGGCTTGGTCAAGTGATAAAGGCTCTGTAAACAAACTATTTTTCATTTGAAAACAAGGTATTGCTCCCAGCCTCAGAGTTAAAATCAAATTTACTGTTTCTTCTGATCACCGCAGTGAGAAGCCATGACTCCTAGGGATCAGTGATAAAGAATGCTAACCAGCCTCTGACGAAAGAGATGGCGGTCTAATCGTGCAGCTCGAGACACACATGTTCCAACATGACCAATGTGGGATTTGTTTTGCTTCGCGATGTGTATTTAATATAAAGATTTTGTTTTATTTTTTTCTGGGGGAGGGGTGGGTGGTTAGGGAGGTGGTAGGTAGGAGAGGAAATAAATGTTTGTTTATTGGAATAAAAAAGATTGCTGCTCTTAAAACTACTCACGTTAAGGTTAGAAGTCCATACATTTCGGATCCATCCAGGGTCCTTCATCATTGGAATCTAAAAACAAAATGTAAAAAGAGGAAACTGAGTCACAGGACTGCTTTTACCATTCTCCCCCCAGCTGCCTTAATGGAACAAGCATGTGTGTTCTATCCATATTTCAAAGTTCTGGGATCATAAGATTCAGGGTTCCTGGTAAGAAATGCTAACACCAGTATTGACCTCACAGCAAGTTTAATCGTATTGCCAAATATGTTAGGTTCCAGGTTACCCCCAAAAGAGACTTGGTCCCTTGTACAGAGCTGCTGTTGCAAGGGTGACAGGTCTGATGTCCAGGGTTTTCAGCCGCAATACTCCCGCTCTGGAGACAGGAAAAGAGTCTTGCCTAGTCCAGAAGACAAGGAACCTCAGTTCTAGGCCTGACTCTGATGCTGACTTCCTCCACCTCTCAGGGCCTCAGATCCTTCATCTGCAAAGCGTCAGGGTTAGGGTAGATGGCAGCTGAGGGCTCCGCTGGATCTAACATTTTATGTTCTAAGAATCAAACACCTCAATGCAGAATCTTCCATTTCACCAAGATAACAACTTTGTGAATTTGGTAACCAAAATATGATTAACTTCATTTTACAGATGAAGAAAGTAAGGCAAAGAGAAGCACTGAGGAACTTGCTGAAGATTATGGGAGCACAGACTCAGAGCTGTGTTCTATGTTCCAAGATTCCTTCTAGCTCTTGTATTCCGTATTCTAAGTTCTAAAGTTTCTTTCATCTATGATTTTTTCTGGTCTAAGGGGCCTTCTATGTTCCAAGGTGTCTCCAAGCTCCAATATTCTGTGTTCTAAAATCATCTCTGATGTTCCCTGTTCTAAGGTTCTTTCCAGCTCCTGCATTCTGTGTTCTATGTTCTAAGGTTGCTCCTAACACTAACATTCTATGTTCTAAGGTCAACTCGGATGTTCCCTGTTCTAAGGTTCCTTCAAGCTCCTGTATTCTGTGTTCTAAGGTTGCTCCTAGCACTGACATTCTATGTTCTAAGGTTGACTCCAACATTCCCAGGCCCTCTGACTCAAAGCCAGTGCTCTTTTCATCGGATCCTGTCATGCCCCAAGCTGGACAAGCTTCAAAGACTAGTCCAGGAGCAGACCACAAGGCTGTCATTAAGACCAGCTTTACTGAGCATCCAAAGGCTTGCCACCAGAAACTTGACCACTCAGAATGATTTTTATTTTTAATTCCTAGCAATGCAAAAAGAACTGTTTGACTAGGTCATAGAGAGCTCGGCCTCTACATCAGTGAAGGGAATGTCAACCACACTAAATATAGAACATAGAACTAAATATAGAATTAAGGTCATGGAAGTTATTAAAATGTGGAGGCAGGTTTGCCTTAAGACTGCAGCTGGAGAAAAGGCCGGGCTTCCAGAATGTCCCCAAACAGGCCCGAGTGGGTGGCAGCTTGGGACTTGGTGCTCAGCTTGGTCAATGATCTAACTCGTGACCTGAGGAACTAGTAACTGGACCATGTGTTACAACAGCAGGAAAAGATGTACCCTGACTGCTCTGATGGCCTCACGGTAAGAGGAATGGGCACTCTTACATTCTGAGCAAACCCTAACTGGTCCTGCCATCCCAAGACAGCAGTAGGAGGTGGGTCTGGCATTAATTAGAAAGGAGAGAGCTCCTGAAAGTTTCACTCTCTAGGACATTTGGCAACTAATTTACCTTTGAGATTCTGGAGGAGAGGCCGGCCTTCTTCCACCCCAGTCACCCCACGGTTATGGTTTCCACATGGCGCAGGAGGAAGCTTAATGAAATGAGCTTAAGCCTATGCCTCAAACCGCCTCTTTTCTTCTGTGTGCCTTCCTTGGGCACGGGTGACCAAACAATGATTGAGATGGATTTGTCCAGGCGTGGAGGCAGCCTCCATAAGTTTGAGAAGTTCGAGCTCCCTGAGGCTCTCAGCCAGAGCTGGCTAGGGACAAGAGCATTTCTTACATGGTAAAAGAGAATGAGCCCAAGCCCTGGCCCTTCTTGCCAGAAGATGCAGCTCTGGAATGAATTGTTGAGACGGTCCAAAGCCGAGGCGGAATGTAAAGGGTTTAACCGGCAATCCCAACAAATGCTTCATGTTCTAATGGATCTGAGTCTTGACCTTTGAGGACAGTGCAAACGATAGTTATAAAACACTGACTGCTGTTTTAGGTTTTGATGTCAATGAGCAGAAAATCTGGGTGTTCTCTGTGTTAAGCAGGTCTTCTATGTGGAGAAAATAAAATGGCTTCTCAATACCATACGCTGAACGCCTTTCATCCCAACACTTTGGGGAGGCCCTCGACATGAGCCAAACCTATGCTGTAAGCAATCTCTTCCCACCTAAGTCTCCAGGGTGGGATATAAACCAATCCATCACCAAACATTCATCAAGCACCTACTATGTGCCAGGAACTCCTAGGTGCTAGGGATACAAGTTATAAAAAACAAACGAACAAATAAATGAATAAATAAATAAATAATCCCCACTTTCTAAGAGTGATAGACAATAAAGCCTAGCCTCTCTCCCTTTGGAAGTCAGGCCTCTCCAGGACTAAACCACGTCACAGCAAACACAGAGCTGAGAGGGTCAAGGAAGGTAACACAGTGCACAGCAGCCCCTTAGCCCAGATGTAGTTATTATGGAGGAAAAGTATATTTTGAAACACTTCTCAAGATGGGCACTATTACTGCTATTTCAGTTCCTTGTGAAACATTTTGTTATGTTGCAATAAAATCAGGGATGGAGGATCCAGATGTTCTGGGCCGTCGCTCAGATTCTTTGGGGCGCACAGTAAAAGGCACTCTCGGAGGACAATAGTGAGATTGAGCAGCTTTTCATGAGGTAGTCCAGGCTTCTTGCCAGCAGCTGAGAGTCACAGTGTTTGGGTTGGCCCCTGACTAAAAATGGAGTTTCAAATGAAATAACCAACATGTGCTTTTTTCCTGATGTGATCAAGAGAGCTTTGGACTGGAAGAAGGGGAAGCTGAAACCCACCCGCGGGGAGTGACCAGACTTGGCCCTATGGAGAGTAGCAGGGACAGCCTAGGAGGAATAGCGGCAGAAAAACAGAAAGAGCGATAAAATCCATGGCCTCTGGGGTGCCATAGGGCAATGGGGAACACGTTGGGAACACATGGAGAACATGTGGGGAACAGGGGCTAGGGACCGCACCTGTGGTTTCCTCGATACAGAGAACTCCCTCTACCAACGCAGGTCACCACCTTCTCTGTAACTGACAATCTGAGAGACCAGACCTCATGTCTCTTGACTCCCAGCCAGGGCCCAGGTCGCCACATCTGATCTTTAAAGAAACAGAATTAATGCCCAGCCTCGAGAGGAGTAGAAATAATGTGGAGCTTGCTTTTAAAAGCAGGTGTGAGGCAAGCAATGTGGAATTATGCAAATGAAGTGGCTAAAATGTTTAAATCATAGACTCTATTCCTGGGATTATCTCCCAAAGAAGCTATAGATTAAATATTACACACACACACACACACACACACACACATACTTTTGTGATAGCTAAGAATTGTAAACAAACTGGATGCCCATCAGTTGGGCAATGACTAACAAACATGAATGTAAAGGAATACTACTGTGCCGTAAGAAACGATGCGTGCATACAAGCCTAGAAAGATCTCTATGCAGAATGAAGTCAGCAGAGCCAAGAAAATACATCCGATAAATACAATAATATAATGGAAAGAATAACCACACATCAAAAAAAAATCAAAAGTAAATGTAACAAAATTATGAAAATCCAGTGGAACTCAAATAAAGGGAGATGAGAAGACAGTCCCAAGCTACCTTTTGGTGGAGGTGGGAGGGCCACAGCTGTTACACATTACACATGTTTTTGGATTTTCTCAATCAGCAGTGCCAACCTTTTTCTTTTTCTCTCTTAAAAAATACTATTTGTCATATTGGAGGACTCTGGGAGGCCAAGGGAGAAATATATGGGATACTATGGTGATATAAGAAACAGAAAAACATCAATTAAAAATCATTTTTTAAAAAGGGGGGGAGGTGAGGAAGGCAGAGAGAATAGCCTTCCCATCTCCCTCAGCATCATGTCCTCTTTCCATAGACGCTGTCTGTATTCCCCTTCTAGAATGGCAGCCCCCTAGGCAAAGGCCTATCTAGCTCTGTATTTTTCTTCTTCATTCTCAGCTTTGTGTGCTTTGCACACATAAAGGATTAACAGATGCTTTTCATTCATCCAGTTTTTGGACTATAATCTAGAACTGGGAGGGACCTCAGAGGTTCAAGCCTCTTTTCTGGCAGGATTTGTTTTTTCTAGATTTCTATTTATTTTTATTCTGAACTTGAACATGGTGGGGGAAGGGAGAGAAGAAAGAGACAGAAAAGGAGAGGTAGCCTATCATTTGGGGAATGGCTGATCAAGTTGTGGTATATGAATGTAATGGAATACTATTGTGCTATAAGAAATGATGAGCAGGCGGACTTCAGAAAAACCGGGAAAGACTTGTATGGACTGATGCTGAGTGAAGTGAGCAGAACCAAGAGAACGTTGTACACAGTAACAGCCACAGTATTCAATGACTGACTTTGATAGACTTAGCCCTTCTCAGCATTGCAAGGGGATCTGAGACATTTCCAAAAGTCTCATGACGGAAAATGCTATCCATATCCAGAGAAAGAACCATGGAGTTTGAATGCAGATTGAATCACACTATTTGTTCCTTTTTTTTCTTCTGTTTTGCTTTGTTTCCTCTTTCTTGTGGTTCCTCCTGTTGGTTCTAAATCTTCCTTACAACATAACTAATGTGAAAATATATTTAATAGGAATATATATGTAGAGCCTATAGCAGATTGCATGCCCTCTTGGGGAGGGAGGCAGGGAGTGAAGGGGAGAAAATTTAAAACTCAAAAGTTTATGGAAGTGATTGTTGAAAACTAAAAATAGATTAATTAATAAAAAACATTGAAAAAAGAAAAGGAGTGGTGGAAGAGAGGTAGAAGGGGAAGAAAGGAGAATAAAAGGGGGAAAGAAAGAGAGTGAGAGAGAGGAAGCAAGAAGAGGGAAGAAGGAAGAGAGAAAGGGAAAGAAAAAGAGGGGAGAGGGGAGAAAGACAGGGGCAGAGAGACAGAGACAGAGAGAGCCTTAATGGTAACCGCAAACCCCAAACGTAAAATTAAAAAAAGGCAAACAGTAGCAATGATTCACTCCAGCAAAATGCAGTTTTCCCAAGCCCTGTAAAAAGGGAACCATCAGCATTCCTGAGAGTTTGATCCAAAGCCTGAAAGATCCAAGGCCTTAAAAGATCTTTAAGCATGTTACTCATGGAAAGTCTAGAAGACACAGGGAATGCTGGGCTGTCAGACCTGGAACGTACCTCAGAGGCCATTTATTCTAATGGGCTCACTTCACAGATGAGCAAACAGAAGGCAAGTGATTGGCCCAAGGTCACACATCTGGTAAGTGACAAGGGCAGGCTAGAGCTAGATCTTGCTGACTCTAAGGCCAGTACCATCCCCACAGTGGTGCTAACCCTTCTCCGTTCCTCTTATTCCCCAGGCAGGCAGCTGCCTCCTTCTTTTGTAGGTCTTTGGAGGCATTTGGAGGCTACTTTGGAACTGTCTCTAGGCAAACCCCACCCTGGGGTGGGGAGTAGCTCTCATATAGGTCATTCCCAGTGTTGGGTTCCAGGCATTTTTCAGGGTGAATCTGACTCACTCAGTAGATCAAATAGCCCCCTTGGAAATACTATTACTCACATGCCCCAACTCAGGGTTATGGACAAAGTGTTGCCCTCGATCTCAGAAGCCCCAGGAGATGGTCCAGTCTCTGACGCTTTGTGGTCATAGGGAAATCCCTTCACCTTGTTGGTTTGACATTAGTTTCCTCATCTGAAAAATAGGGTCAAGAATGCTTGTACTGCCTCCTTCTCCACATCACGAAAGGGAAAATACTTTGTATCATAGATTTAGAGCTGGAAATCAAGCTGGCATCATTTTACAGAGGATTTGACCAAAGTCACTCAAATTATAAAGGGAAGAGCAAGGTTCCAACCCAGGGCCTCTAGTGCATTCTTTCTACCAGGCCATGATGCCTCCCTATATCACACTTCCTCATGCAGGTGCTATTTCAATATAGGTCAGACGACACCAGGCAAGGATGGCAAAGGAAGGGAATAGTCAATGTTGGAGGGGTTATGGCAAGATGGGGACACTAGTATGATGTTGATGGAGCTGTGAATTGGTTCAACCATTCTATAGGGCAATTTGGAATTATTCAAAGAAAGTGACCGAGATAGCCATACTCTTTGGCCTAGAGATTCCTCTGCAGGCCATTTCCCCAAAGGTTCCTATGTCTATTTAGAATTTGAAGGGACTCCAGCATCTAACCCATTACATTTTGCAGACTGGTTGCATGATTTGCCCAGCATCATATGGTTAGTAGGTATCTGAGGGAGGATTTGAACTCAGGTCCTCCTGACTCAAATTCTAGCAAGGCAGCTAGGTGTCACAGTGGATAAAGTATCAACATGCTTGTTACCTTGGTGACGTGACTTCTACAGAACTTTTTTTCTTTCTTTTTTCTTTTCAAATTTTTATTCTAAGTGATAATTGTCTGGGAGGGAGGGAGGGGAGGGATATAATAGGAAATCTAGTGAGGATACTAATCTAAACAAAAGTTGTTTTTAATTTAAGAAAGGATTGAGGGGCACCACAGGTCAAGTTTGTTTCTTAATACAAAGAAATTTAGAGAAACATTTGTGCGATCTTTCTCCCCCGTTGTCAGGAGAGACCTCCCTGTACAAACACACACAAGCATCTCCTGGTAGGTTGGTCCCTGACTCCCACTTCGGTAACCATGCCTGTTAAAGGTCTCACACCAAGAAAAAACAAGACTAGTGGTCCTTCTTGCTGTTGGGTTTTTAAATGCTGGAAACAAAAGAGCAAAGGTCAGCGGGAGGGGCAGAACCCCTGAGTCAGAGCCTGGCTACAAAAGCAGCATTTTGCCCTAGAGCACCATTGTTTAAGAATCTTGGTTCCTTCCACAAGTAGTCTTGGAATCACAGTCTCCACACTCTGCCCTTGTCCACCAGATCATCCCACACAGCACAACCCCAGTCCTTTGTCTGGCCTCAGGGCTGCCGCCTCTCTTGTTATTTAAAAAGATGGGGTTGATCCAGCAACACCACTGCTAGGTCTATATCCCAAAGACACCCAAAAAAAGGGAAAAGGACCTATTTGTACAAAAATATTTATAGCAGCTCTTTTTGCGGTGGCTAAGAACTGGAAATCAAAGGGAAAACCATCAATTGGAGAATGGCTAAACAAGCTGTGGTATATGATTGTGATGAAATATTACTGTGCTATAAAAAATGACAAGCAGGTGGATTTCAGAAAAACCTGGAAAGACTTACATGGTCTGATGCAAAGTGAAGTGAACAGAACCAGAAGAACATTGTACACAATAACAGCAACATTGTAACGAGGATCATCTGGGAATGACTTAGCTCTTCTCGGTAATACAAAGATCCAAGACAATTTCAAAGGATTAATAATGAAGCATATTATCCACCTCCAGAGAAAGAGCTGATATCGACTGAATACAGACTGAATACAGACTAAATACAGACAGGCTATTTTTCACTCTTTCATTTTTTTACTTTTGTTCTTGTACAAAATGGCTCATATGGAAATATTTCACATTGATTGCGCATGTATAAACTATGTCTGATTGTTTATCATCCCAGGGAGTGGGGAGGAGAGGGAGGGAGGGATAGAATTTAGAACTCAAAACTTTAAATAAAAATGTTGGGGCAGCCAAGTGGCGCAGTAGATAGAGCTCTGGCCTTGGAGTCAGGAAGACCTGAGTTCAAATCTGGCCTCAGACACTTGACACTTCCTAGCTGTGTGACCCTGGGCAAGTCATTTAACCCCAGTTGCCTCAGCAAAAAAAAAAAAAAAGTTAAAAAATAAAAAAAATCAAAAGATGGGGTTGGACTAGATAAGCTCTAGAGGCCCTCTCAGCTCTGACACTCTATGCTCTTATGTCATTCTACTCTTCATGACCCCATCTGGGGTTTTCTTGGCAGAGATACTGGAGGGGTTTGTCATTTCCTTCTCCAGCTCATTTTATAGATGAGGAAATTGAGGCAAGCAGGGTGAAGTGACTTGTCCAGGATCACATAGCTAGTAAGTGTCTGAGGTCACATTTAAACTCAGGTCCAACTGACTCCAAGCCTGGTGCTCTACCCACCTCACCACCCAGTTGCTCTGCCTACGTCCTCGGGTCTCTCCCAACTCTGACATTTTGTTGTTTTGCTTTCTAAGGCAGGGGATCTTAACCTTTGTTTTGTGTCCTAGACCCCTCTGGCAGTCTGGTGAAGCCTAAAAACCCCTTCTCAGAATAATGTTTTTAAATATACAAATAAAATACATAGGATTTAAATATAGAAATAAAATACCAAGGTTAGTAAAAAAAAAATTCACAGACCCTCTAAAACCTATGCATGTACCCCTGTTCTAAGATTTCTCCCAGCTCTCTACCTTCTGATTGATTCACTCATAAGATAGACTGATTTTATAGACTTACACTAGCAATAGTCTTGACCTCAGTGCAGGCATCACCCTCATCTCCTAGTTCTAGTATGGCGCCTAAAGCCCCCTGGACCCTCTTCCCGAGCTCTGGACAAGAGCTGGTGGCCTCAGAAATAAAAGCGAGTCACATTTTATCATGATACTAATTAGAGTGGTGATGATTAGTCAGTGAGCTCTCAGTCAGCCCAAATCCCAGAAACCATACCCATCCCTGCTCTGTCTAGCCCAGCTGCTCAGTTTCCATTTATAAAGATGGCATTAAACAACTCCAGGGCAGGGAGAACCTTGTGTTCTGGCCCCACATTCCCAGCCCAGTCTAAGGAGCAGCCCTGGAGGAGAGGGTCACTGGAAGAGGCTTTGTTTGGGTCATTCCCAGACACCAGAAAGCAGGCATTGTTCTCATCTCTAGCTTCCCCCTCGCTAAGACCAGTCTAAACACAGCGTTCCTCAGCCCTGGGGAGACTGGGCTTCTCTCCCAAGGGCAAAACTTCCCCCATAACTGTACTACTGAGCTGGGAAACATGTTCGTTCTAATACCCAACCAGCCACCAAGAGGCAATGTACAGTGGAGCAAAGAGCATGAGATCTGCAGGCAGACGAGCCATGTTTGAACCTCAGGGCTCCGAGTGGCCCGGGACAAGTCAGTAAAGCGACAGCTTAGACCCAGGGATTTTAAAGGTCCCAGCCACGCTCCTATGATCTCAAACCCCATTAACCTACTAAAAGAGCTTGGACAAGTCACATCCCCACTGAGTTTCATCCAAAATTAGTGGTTTGACGGAGGTTCTGGGATGAAGAACGCATTTGGCATCAGAGTTCCTGGGTTCTGTCTCTGTGCGTTGCTATCTGTGCGATCTTGGAGAAGTTACTCAGCTCTCCGAGCCTCAGTTTCCTTATCTGTAAAGTGTGACTAGGTCAGGAGTTCTTACCCTTTTGGATGTCGGTCCCTTTGGCATTCTGGTGATGCCTAGGGACCTTTTCTCAGATGAATATTTTTTAAAGCATTAAAAAAAATTGCAGACAATTACGAAGAAAATGAATTCCGTAGAAATGCTACTATCTAGCTAGCTAGCTATATTACTGTTGCTGTTCAGTTGTTTCAGTTGTGTTCCACTCTTGGTGACCCTATTTTGGATTTTCTTGGCAAGGATACTGGAGTGGTTTTGTTGCCATTTCCTTCTCCTCATTTTACAGGTGAAGAAACTGAGGCAAACAGGGTTAAGTGACTTGGTCACAGAGCTAGTAAGTCTGAGGTTAAATTTGAACTCAAGTCTTCCTGACTCCAGGCCTGGCGCTGTATCCATTATGCCACCAATATGCCCCCATACATGTATAGGTAGATGATAGATAGATAGATAGAATATATATTACATACATACATATATGTATATATGTGTGTGTATTTAAGTTCACAGACCCTAGGTTAAGAACTCCTGGACTAAATGATTCCTAAGAGGTCGCCTACTCTAGATGTTTCTATGGCTCCCCCTTGCCTTCAAGACAAAATGGGAACTCCTATGATTCATTAGTCCCCCTCAGGCACTCCATGCTCCATGCTCTAGCCACATTGACCTACTTACTGTTCCTCATTTCCCACCACCACAAACCTTCCACCATTACTAGCATGCTCTCTCCTCATCTCTCGGTCTCAGAGCCCTCTAGTTCTCTTTAAGGCTCTGTCCCAGTGCCACCTCCTTCAAGAGGCCTTTCCTGATTTTCCCAGTTTTTATTACCTCTCCTCCAAATCACTGTGTATTTATTTTATAAATATCCTATATTTACTCATCGGTGATATGCTGGATCTCCCCATTAGAACAAAAGTTCCTGGAGACTAGAGATTATCTTACTTTTGTATTTGTATCTCCAGAGCCTAACACAGTGCTGAACACATAGTAGGTGCTTTTAAAAATGCTAGTTAACAGGTTAATTGATTGATCCCTTCATGCTTTAACTCTATGACAAGAAGATAGTCGTTCATCCAAAAAGTACTGAGTATTGAGCTTGAGGCTCGACATGAGTCAAGAGTGTGAAATGGCAGCTAGAAAAAAAAATAGTGTGTTCTTGATGGACTGTTCTAAGAGAGGCCTCATGTTCGGAAGAAGGAAAGGGATAATCCTGTTGTGCTCTGCCAGGGTCAGACTAGATTTGGAGTATTGGGTTCAGGTCTGGGCATCACCCAGAAAGGATATAAGGAAACTGGAAAATATCCAGAGGAAGGTAAAGGGCCTCACTTTCATGCCATCTGAGGATCAGTCACGGAAAACAGGAAAGTTTAGTTAGGAGAGGAGGAGATGAGTGGTAGACGGCAGGGCAACATAGCTCTGTCCTCGTGTATTTAAAGGACTGTCCTAGGGAAGAAGGGTTGGACCTGCTCTACACGGCCCCAGAGGGGAAAAACCAGAACTTACGGAAGTTGCAAAGAGGCCAATTGGGTGGGACTTTAGTAACAACTTTCTAGCAAGGAGAGCTTGCCAGAAGTGGAATGGGGTCGCTGCAGGAGATCGTGAGTTCCCCTTTATCTACCGACTTCAGGCAAAGGGTGGAGGACCATTGTGGACGGAGGGGAGATTCCCACTGAGGTGGGTCTTGGATAAAATGGCCTCTGGGTTCTTTCCAAACTCAGTCAGTCAACAAGCATTTATTAAGTGCCGACTGCATGCAGGGCACTGGACTAAGCTCCGGGACTATACAGAAAGATAAAAATAATAATAATACCTGCCCTGAAGGGGCTTCCATCTAGTAAGTATGTACAAGCAATATCCATACAGGATAAATTGGAGATCTCTCTGAGGGAAGGCACTAGCACAGGTTGGGGGGATAGAAAGGCTTCTTACAGAAAATGGGATTTGAACTGAGCTTTACAGAGCAAAGGGGTGGTGAGGAGGAGGTAGAGCGTCCAAGGCATGCGGGAGAGCCAGCGAAAGTAGAAGTCTGGTGATGGAGGGTCTGGCGGGAGGAACACCCAGAACATCAGTGCTACAGGACCATCAAGGATGCTGGGGGTGGGGGTGGGGAGAAGGTGTGAGTTGTAAAGACTGGGAAGGTAGGAAGGGTCAGGTTGTGGAAGGCCTAAAAAGCCAAACAGAATGGTTTTTATTTGATCCTACAGGTGAGAGGGAGTAATTGGAGTTTACCGAGTAGTGAGAAGACAGCCCAACATGGCTAAATCTGAACTTTAGGAAGACCTCTTGGGCTCTGATCCAAGGCAGGGTTAGCATCAGTGAAAGATAGATCGGAGTGGGGAGAGACCCAAAGATTCTGTGATTTTATGGGCCTCAGTTTCCTCATCTATATAATTAAAGGGTAATTAGATCAAAAGTCCCAATTAGTCTGCTGACAAGTCAATATTCTTGGGTGGCCAAGTCTATCTCAGGCCCACAGCACCCAGCAAGGCCTCCTGCCTGTGATTTGAGGGTATTTCCAATGGGAAGGGGAATATGTTGGTACAGTGCCAAGGGCTTGTGGGCTACAGAGTTCCTAAAGACCCTTTAGCCCTATTCTACATGCTAAACACGGTGATAAGCGTTGTGGCAGATACTAGGACTCTTGGACAGCCCCACCCTGAAGGAGCTCATACTCTACTTGGGGACACAGGATACACACATGGCAAGAAGAGGACCATGGCATCTTAGGCCATCAGGGCTACAGAGTTGAGAGAAAGGAAGTAATGCCATGGTCTGGGTAGAACTTAGGAAGACTTTGAGGAAGAGGGACTAGAGCTGGGCCTTGAAGGATGGGTAGAATGGGTAAGGAGAAGATGAGGAAAGAGAGATTCCAGTGGAGGTTGGGGTGGAGGGAACAGCCTGAGCAAGTATCCCACAGAACTTCCCACTCAGTAGGCCTGGAGTGTCATGGGGCCATGTTGGGGAGGCCTAAAACAATCCTGTCTACTAAAGGACTCCCCCAAAGGCAAACTTTAAGGGGTGAGGAATGGGAGGGCAGTGGGGCTGAAGGGAAGGAACACTCGGGAGAACCAGGACTTTGTCCCAGTCCTGCCACTAACTTACCATATGACCTTGGCAAGTCACTTCTCCTCTCTACCTCAGTTTCCTCATCCATAAAATGAGAGGGTTGAACTGGATGTCCCCCAAGGTCCCTTAGAGGTCTGACATTTGATGATCTAAGATTCCTTGAAGCTCTGGTATTCTGTTTTCTATGACTTCACCAGGTTCTCCTGGACTCTCTTTTCTTAACAGCCATGGAATGATGCAGGGCCCACAGAGAAACTCCAGGTCAAAGAGTGTCCAGTGTCCCAACTGGATCATTGGGTACCCAACAACCACCAGGACACATAGCTGGAGGGCATAACTGTTCAAAGCATAGGTTCGAGCATCTTGTGAATCCCTAAGAAAATACTTGAAAGGGTTATTTTTAAAGGTAATCTGTGAACACTTAGGAAAAGAAAGAATCATCAGGAACCAGCATGGGTTCAACAGGAGTAGATCATGGCAGAATAACACCATTTACTGTAAGGTCAGGGGGCTCTATTAGAGTTCAAGGGGATTTCAACGAGACATTTACAAAGTCCCTCATGATGTTCCCTGAGCCAGCTGGTCTCCTATGGAGAAGGAGCCAGGGATCCCCAACAGCTGACAATTAGCTGCTCCCCCCCACTCCCGAGGGCAAGCGAATCAGCCTAGCTGAAGCAGTAAGGCACCGTGAGGGAAAGCTAGCAGGCAAATCCAAGTGCCATCTCCTCCACCAACATCTCCCCTCAGACATGTTCTACTGCATCTTTTCTATCGGGGCCCACGTCCCGTGGACACAGTCCAAGACCTTGAACCCGGGAGTCTTGGAAACAATACGACTTCAAGCCCAGCACCCTCAGCCATCACTCTGTGAAGATGCATCCTGGACCTGCTCCTGTAGGGGCTGGACCCAGAGAGGAAGACTCTGGCCCCCCAAGTCCTTGCCCCAGTCAGTGGTGCAACGTCAGAAACCGATCTGACTTGATCGGCGGAAGTGACGTTCCAGAGGTGGCTGAACATGTGAGCTTTGCTGCTTCTCCCTGGGAACCGTGGGACCTTCCCATCAGCCTCGCAGCTGAATCCTCCCATGTATTGTCTCCCTCATTAGAATGGGAGCTCCTGGAGAGCAGGGACTGCCTGGCTTTTCTCTGTGTATCCCCAGTTCTCAACGCAACGCTTTGCACATAGTGAGCATCTAGATGGACCGTTACTAGGTAAATAATAGAGAACCATGGAAGGTTATTGAGGAGAGGAAAGACGCGAACAGTCTAAATAAAAAGACGCGTCTGGGAGTAGCATGAAGGGTGGATTGGGAGGAGAAAAGCAGAGGCGGGAAGACTCAGTGGGAAGATGCCCTCAAAGCTCCTCCTTCTTCCCTTCCTCTTCCTCCTAATCTTCCTATTACTACCAACAACTAGCATCCATACAGCCCTTTAGGTTTGCAAAGTGCTTCCTATATGTTAATCCATCAATCCACACAACAACCATAAGAGGTAGGTGCTCTTTTCACCCCCACTTTGCTGATGAGGAATCTGACACTGTGCAGGGTTACAGAACTGATATGTGTCTCAGGCAGGATTGGAACTCGGATCTTCCTCACTCAAAGTCCCAGATTCTATCTGCTGCAACACCTAGCTGCCTCAGGCCTCAGTGTCCTCATCTGTAAAATGAATGCACTGGACTCAACAACTTCAAAAGTCCCTTCCAGCTCTAATTCCTATCAAAGATCTAACCACAGAAGGAAGGTTTCAGAGTTGGGAGCAACGTAGCTGGGAGGTCGTGGACCCTAAACTCAGCATTAAAAAGTCATGTCATTTCATGCACACCTAAACCTTAACCCCCTTCAAGGAACCAGCAGGGCACGGTGGGTACAACACTGGACTGGAAATAAGGAAGGCCTGCCCTCCTCGCTGTGTGACCCCAGGCCAGTGGTTGAACCTCTTTGGGCCTCAGCCTCCTTATCTATAAAGTGGAGAAAATAATGGCAGCTCCCCCCAGGATAATCATGAGGCTCAAATGAGATAATATAATCTAAAGTAGTCTTCAAACCTTAATGTGCTATGTATGTGTGATCTAGCATCCGCATTTGTATTAGCCGCCCTGAGGCTCAGTTTTCTCATCTATAAAATGGGTACAATAATACTAACACTACAATAATACTCACTTCATAGTGTTGTTGTGAAGGTCAAATGAGCTAATGTAGGTGACATAAACTTTAAAGCCCTATAGAAATGACAGTTCTTTATTATTATTATTATTATTATTATTATTATTATTATTGAGCCTTGTTCCCCACTTAGAGCTAAGAACCTACTATGTGCCAGGCACTGAACTAATATTGTAATAATATTACAAATATTATCTCGTTTCATCCTTATAACAACCTTGGAAGTAGGTGCCATTATTATCCCCATTTTACAGTTGAGGAAACTGAGGCACACAGAGGTTAAATGACCTGCTCAGGGTCCCACAGCTAGCAGGTAGTGAGTGGTAGGTGTTGAATAAAGATTTTCTGATGAGGATGAGGATGAGAATAAATAAATGAATGAATGAATGAATGCTTAATCATGTCATTTCCAATCCAGCCCTGCAAGCTCCTTCCTCAAACACTTCCTTGTAATTACAAACCTCAGGTGGCTTCTCCTCTGCCTCATCTGCTCACTTTTCATGGCCCATCCCTACCCAAATGTCGGAGGTATCATCAAACACATGACAGCACCCTAAAATCAGAGTCATCATGATTGCACTTAATAGCACTTAATAATGGGAGACAGAGCTTGGGAGACGTACCCCAGGGAGGGTTGCGCTCCCACCCGGAAAGAGAAGGAGAGGGGGACGGAGCCATGCACGCCGCCACTAATGAGTGGGGTACCTGGGCTGAGCAAGGCTCCCCATGAGGGGACACCACACATCACAAGTGGAAGTTCCCCTGCCTACCACAGTCCCTGCATACAGCAGGCACTTTGGGGCCAGTTGATTGATTGATTGATTGATTGGATCATAGATCTATAACTGGAAGGGGGTCCTGTCTAATCTCCCAGTCTCTGACTTTTAACAGAGAAGGAAACCATGACCCAGTGAGGAGAAATGATTTGCCCAAGATCACCCATGTCCTAACTGGGAGAGATGGGATTCCAACCCAGGTCATTTTACTCAAAGTCCTGTATCGACCAATCCATAGAGCCCTGGGTTCTAATACAGGCTCCATTACCCATAACTGTGCGGCGTCAGGCAAGCCCCTTCCCCATCCTGAGCATGTCTTTTCAACTGTGAAATGAGGAGGAGAATATGTTCCCTTCCTACCTGAGAGAATTGTGGTGAAGACCAAGCAAGATAAGAAAACGATGCCAGAGGGAGAGGGGAAGCAGTCAGCAGGTGTGAACAAATGAGGAATTCTGGAGGAGAATGAGCTACAGAAAAAGGGCTGCCCATGTCACAAGACCAGGGAGAATGATGGGCATGTGTGGGCTCCCTTCTCATCCTTACACTGTCTGGAGAAAAGGGAGAAGGAAAATTTACATGGATTTGTCTTCTCACCACTCACTAGTAAGTAACCAGGACCCTAGGCAGGTCACTTAACCTCTGCCTGCCTCAGTTTCCTCAACTGTAAAATGGAGACAATAACAACATCTACTTCCAAGGGTTGTTGTAAGGATCAAATGAGATAATGAGATAATATAATATTCTTAGCTCAGTGCACATAGTAGGTGCTTAATAAATGCTTATTCCTGTCCCTTTCCCCAGCCCCCCTTACCTCCAGGACCACAGACCACACACAGGAAGTGTTCACACTTTCAGATACAGCCCTCCCAACCTGGCCCCCAATGTTACCTCCTTTTCCTGATTGGTGAGTACCTCACCTGGCTCACTCAGGCGGGCCCAATCATGTTTCATTTACCCACCACCTTTGAGCCAAACACCTGGACTCCATTCACATACCCTCTTCCTGCCAGTCCCTTTCCAAATAAATTCCGTTTTGCTACTAGACCCCTCCCTGGTCACACTCCCTCCTCCCCCCACATTGGAATGGAAGCTTCTTGAGGGTAGAAGCTATCACGATTTCATATTTCTATCCCCAGCACTTAGCCCAATGCCTGGCTCAGAGTAAATACTTAATAATGCTTATTCATTCATTCCTTCATATATGGGCAAGAGCAGGGCAGTATAGGCAACCACAGATGGGTTATGAGCCACTTTTGGGAAGGAATGTCCACATCAATGAAATCACCAATTCTTTGGGGTATTAGGTCATGGGACCAAAGACTGACAGCTGGAAGGGTTTCTCAGAGGCCATGGGTCATTGATTTAAATCCGGAAGGGACCTTAAGACTCATTTAGTCCAACCTGTTCCTTTTATAGGTGAGGCCCATGGGGCTGAAGGGACCTGCCCAAAGTCACCCAGGCAGAAAGTGGCAAAGGCAGTCCTGGTCCTCTGACCCCAAACACAGCCCTCTTTCCACAGCACCTCATTCACAATACGCTGGGCACAATTCTGCTTTTTAAATCTTAAGAGTCCCTTTTAAGCACTAAGGGAGGTCATTTGGCGTAGTGAAAGATTGCTGATCTTGTCCACTAAGTGTAGCATCATGGGAGCCTGGTTCAAATCTCACTTCTGTCACTTATCCCTGTGTGACCCTGGGTACGTCTTTCCCCCTCCTGGGCCTCAGTTTCCTCATCTGTAAAACGGGGGAGGGGGTTGCCATTGCTGCAATAACTCCGTGACTTTATAAAGGGCCTTTAGGGATCATCTCTTCTGAACACTCTACTAGGCCTCCAAGTATTTCTATTAAAAGCGTTAGACAACAAACTCTCCCTGAGACAATTTGCCTCTGCTTCTCTAACCCTGCCCCTCCAAGGAATGCAGGACATCATGAAGTCATTTTCTTGTCATTCATTGACTGACTCATCTGCCAGAAGGGATGATTTCACCGAGAACTTCAATCGGCCATAAATAACCAGGCAGTTGTAAAACCAGGGCAGTACTGTGAGAGGGCAAGTTGGGAACTTTGCCACCTAAACATCCTCATGTTCCGTAAGAGGGCAAAGCTGCCAGAGACTCGGTGCTCAAAAAAAACCCCAATCACAAGACTCAATCAGCCTTTGTCACATGCACTAGGCTAGGGAGATGTGTGGGAGGTCCCAGGACTAATCAGCAAAGATGGAAATACTGGGACGTATTCAAGGGCAAGGTACGGTGGGAAAAGCATTGAATTCAGAGGATCTAGAGCCAATGTCACCTCTGATACTCTGTCATCTTGGGTAAGTCAGTCACTTTCCTATATGTAAAATGAGGATGATAATAGCACCTACTTCGTGGGTTGTTGTGAGGATATTATCCTCACACCTTCAATGCTGCTTGCACCCCCTGCTCACCCTGTGGGATGCTTGGTCAATGTCCTTTCTTAAGACATCCCTCAAAGGCCTAGCCAACAGGTTAGATGCCATCCTCAGAACCTTTAGTATTGGGGATATTGGTGAAGCCCTCGGAATGTGCTCCTGCTACCCCTTGTTCTTGCTACATGACACCCCTCTCTGGGTCATTCGTGCCGTGGACAAAGTCATGGGTGGCCCTTCTTATATGTAAGTCACCATTGGTGAAGCATTTCCCCCAGCTCCCCGACCAAATGCCCTCTTCCAATGCCCTCCAGACCAAGGATTATTCTGATTCTTCAAAGGACATGGCATTCCATGACTCATAACCATACTGCCCCCAAAGGAGAATGGGGGTGTTCAAAAGATGGACCAACCCCAGTGGCAGAAAAGGCTCAAAACGTTTGCACCTGTGATAAAATCAGAACTACAACCCTCATGGCTCTCTTCTTCCTGTTCAATTAGAGAACAAACCCAGTGCCCATCTTCAGAGCTCACCCAAGACAGAGACACTGATGGACCAACTCAACAGGATCAAAAAATGAACCGTACAAGCCATCAAATCCAGCCCCTGCCCCATTTCACAGATTGGGAAACTGAGGTCCAGAGATGTTAGATATGTGACTTGACTACTGTCATATAGATGGTAAATGTCTGAGGCAGGATTCAAAACCAAGTCTTCTTGGGTTCCAAGTCCAGAATTCTCCATCTACTACACCACCTGGCTGCCTTCAATGGACAAGGACAACTAAGAAAAGGCTTCTGTTTTCTCTGCCAAGGAGAATGATCATTGCCCTGGAAGGGACAGAGCACAAATGGCTAATGGGCCCTGGGTGCCCAAGATAAGTAGGGTGATAATCGGACAACACTTTGATGCCTTAGATAAGCTTGAGTTACTTGACCCAAACATGCTGAAAGACCTGGGTCCTGAAAGGCCTAGTGGGCACGATCTTGGAATGACTGGAGAATGAAAGGAGCACCACCATACTGGAGAAAAGCCATAGCACCAAGGATGACTGGCATGTCTACAACCTCTAAGCTTCACAGAACCCCTTTCCTACAAGATGTTAGTGGAGCCTCGCTCCAACCCAGTGAGATAAGCCCTAGAGTTATTATCATACCCATTTTACAGAGAAGAAAATGGATATTCAATGAGAGTAAGTTGCATCCCCATAATCATTCAGCTATTAAGTATGAGAAGCAGCAGATGAATCCAGGCCTTCCTGATTCCCAGTCCAGGACTCTGGCCCTTCAACCAGGCTATTGTATAGATTTTCAACAACAACAACAATAAGAGAATGGAATTTTCAGCCCATAGATGAGTAAGCTTGTCTTTGATTTCTAGCAAAATTCTAGAATTTATGATGAAAAGGACAATTAGGATGGACAAAAGAACGCAGTGGTCACAAAGAATTGGATTGGCTTCCTGAAAAACAGATTACACCAAGATAATGTCAGGCTAATTTGACTTCATTTTTATGGCTGGAAACCTCAGTGTTGTGCTCAGCTCCTCACTCAGCCCTGCCCCCACCCCATGTCCAGTCTGCTGTCAAGGTAGGTCATAACGTGTCTCAATACCTCCCCCTTCTCTCCTCTGACATCGCCACCCCTTTGGTGCCTTCCTCATCGCCTTGGGTCCGGACCATTGCAGTAGCTGCTGGGGCTCTGCCTGCCTCAGTCTCTCCCCACTCCAGTCCATCCTCCATTCAGTCACTCAAGTGATTGTCCTAAGGTTCTAGTCTGACCATTGTAACCTTTTGCCTCATCCCACCCAATAATCTTCTGTGGCTCCCTGTTGCCTCTAGGATCAAATCCTCTGCTTGGCATTCGAAGCCCTTCAGAACCCAGCCCCTGCTCCCTTTACAATCTTCTTATACTTTCAACCCTTCACCCAGTGACACTGGCTTCCTGGCATTTCCTTACATGTGAGCCTCAGTCTACCGATTCCACATCTTCCTATCATTTACCCCTGTCTCTCCCTCCTCCCCACCTCATCTTCAATGCCTTCCTTCCAGACTCAGCTCAAACATGACTTCAACAAAAAGTCTTTCTCAGCTTTCTCAGCTTTACTACCCCCCCACCTGGAGCTGTCCCACTCCAATCACTACTCATTTATACTGCTCACATAGATATGCAGTATAGACATGGATGTATATGCACACATATATACAGACACATATTATACTGAAGGTACATTGTACGTGTATGCAGTACCTATATCTACATATAGGTGCTTAATAAGTATTAGTTGACTATATGTGCATATAAATGATGTACATATCCATTTGCATGTACATATACATATATACACACATATATGTGTGTATATATATATATATATTTATATATAGCTCTGTGTGTGTGCTCAAGTATTGCCATTTTCACATTGACTCCCAACATTAGAATGTAAGCTCCTTCAGGGCACAGTTTTTGCCTTTGCTGTATCCTCAGCCCTCACCTAGCATAGTGCCTGGTACATAGTAAGCACTTACATAATTTAACTGGAATTTCCCAGAGCATTTGTCTCATTTCCCACAGCTATTCTAGTGACAAGAGGGAGTGATAAAGGTTAGATGATAAGACAGCCAGGTGGGACTGGATGGGGATGAATGCCTGGGACCAGAGAGTTTTCATGAATGGTCCAAGGTCATCGTGGAAGGACGCCATCGAGGGAATGGCCCAGGATCTCCCTCCCTTTGGCCTAGGCTGGTTAACACTGTCAGCAGTGACTCAAATAAAGGCTGAGCTGAGAAATGATGCCCTGCCAGGGGAGAGCTAAAATGTGCTGGGTTACAGGGTCAGGCTCCGAAAGAACTTGACAAGCCAAATTCAATAAAATGTAATGTTACGGGGGGGAATGGCAAGCATTTTGCTACTTACTTTGCTACAAATGCATCATCATCATAATAAATAACACAAATTTATTTATGGGGGAGGCTAGGTTAGACGGCATTTGTCTGAGAAGGATTTGATGTTTTTAGCCCACTGCAAACTTGATACGAGTAAATGGTATGAAATGACAGCTGGAAAAATCCCGTGAGCTTGGGAGGAATTCTGAGAGGCGGCTTCCAGAACTAAGGACAGGACAATCCCAGGATCATCTACTCTGGTCAGACCCCTTGGGAAGTGCCCCAGGCCGTTCTGGGCGTCTCCCAGCCACAGCGAAGCCACTTTCGTTACATTAAACATATCCAGGGTCATCTCCCTACTACGTCAGCCTTTTCTGTTGCCAATTTTCTGTCTATGAACATCACACAAATTATTGTTATCGCTGCTGTTGCAGTCCCTCACCAGGCCCACGTCCTGACCTTCCTGGCTTCCTTCAGGGCCCAGCTAACATCCCACCTTTTAAGAAGCCTTTCCCAATCTCTCTTAATTCCAGTGCCCTCACTCACAAAAAACAATCTGTTGATTTTTTCCTGTTGAGTCTGTTGACAGTTTGTTTGAGCCCATTTGAGATCCAGGGGTCCATCTCAGGCTACCCGGCTTGATGGGGTACAGCGTGTGTTCACGGAAGGCCAGTACCTCTGGTGCGAGGGCTGCTGAGCACTTTTCAGGGCTGCTTTCCACCCTTGGTGTCCACCTATTCCATCTAACTCTCATCTATGTCTCCAAGAAGCTGCAGCATGAGCAGCAGTCATACCCCAGTAAACCATTTTGGTAGACGAGCTAAACCAGATTGAGGGTAACCAAGAGGTCTCAAACCCATTGGTGAGTTGGGGGGGTGTCTACCCCAACCATGTGAAGACTGCCCCTACTGGAATGGGTGGATGAGGACAATTTGTTCCAATGGCCATGAGGGCGGCTGAAGCGGGTATTGTAGAGTGCTCAGAGCTTGGTCAGACATCAAAGACACCAAGGTCATCCACTGCCATCACCAGTCATCTTGATTCTGTCCTGCCACTGGACTGTGATGAATCTGGAAGAGAGAGTGACTTTGTGCAACTCTGCCTCACTTAAATCCAATTTATGCACAAATCAAAAGACCACCCATACCATTCTACCATTTTTACCTATCTCAAAGTGCTGTGGCAACAGGCAAGTGATGAAACAACAGCTGTGGATACACTGGGAGCTGTAGTCATAACCCTGAACACAGGAGGCCCAGGCCAAAGGGTCGTTTCTCACTGGAAGCAGCAGTGGGTTTCCGCAGCCCCTGGGTGTCTGAGCAGCCTTTTAAGGATCACACTGGTCACCTCCTGGTGTGAGGAAGGGGCTAGAAAAGGGACCCTAAAAATTTTCTGTTTACTCAACTCTAGCCAGATTACCATGGTAGGCAGGGATCCCACCCTGTAGTCAAAACGCCAAAAAAAAAAAATGTTCAAAAACATCTGCAAAGGTGATTCCACTCACTGTCAGCATGTGGAATGTGCTCACCCTTACAGACAACACACAATTTGGTAGACCTGAAAGATGAACAGCTTTTGTTGCAAGAGAACTCAGCAGAAACCATATCCAAATAGCAGCCCTGAGTGAAACAAGGCTGGCAAATGAAGGCCAGCTTACTGAAGCCAGAGCTGGATACACGTATTTCTGGACTGACCACAGTAAAGGGGAGTGCCACGAAGCTGGAATAGGTTTTGCAATCAAAACTAATCTAGTCAACAAGCTTGTATGCCTATCAAAAGGAGTGAATGACAGGCCCACAACAATGCAATTGCTATTTCTAGGAAAGCATCACACCACCATGATCATTGCCTATGCTCCCACCATGACAAACCCTGATGAGGTCAAAGAAAAATTTTATGAAGACCTGGAGACCCTCATCATCAATGTTCCAAAATAGGACAAGCTTATCCTTCTGGGTGACTTTAATGCTCGAGCAGGCTCAGACTACCAGACATGGCAGGGAGTCCTTGGGAGGAATGGAGTTGGAAACGGCAACAGCAGCGGTCACTTACTCCTGAAGATTTGTGCATCCTATGATCTCTTCATCACCAACACCGTCTTCTGTTTACCTAAATGCAATAAAACTTCATAGACGCCCCCTAGCAGTAAACATTGGCATTTAATAGATTATGTGATTGTAAGGAGAAGAGACAGACAGGACGTGAAAGTGACAAAGGCAATGTGTAATGCAGAGTGCTGCACTGATCATAGACCTATCCTCTCCAACTTCAATAAAAGTGGCAGCCCCAGGGGAGCTAGATAGAGCAGTGGATAGAGCACTGGCCCTGGATTCAGGAAGACCTGAGTTCAAATCTGGCCTCAGACACTTGATGCTTACTAGCTGTGTGACCCTGGGCAAGTCACTTCATCCCACTGCCTCACCAAAAAAAAAAAAAAAAAAAGTGGCAGTCCCAAGCCAAAATGACTACCAGAAGAATTAATGTCAATAGATTAGAGTACTTCTCTAAGCAGGAAGTTTGTAATTAACTTGGAGGGAAAGTTGAGCCAAAAGATGTAGAGCAGAAAAGGAGTGGGCAGCTTTCAAACATTTGCATTTACTCATCTGGGTCAGAACACTCACAAACATTAAGACTGGTTTGCCAAAAATGAGGGGGAAATTCAGAAGCTGCTAAGTGAAAAAACAAGAATTCCACAGGGTTTGCCAGCAGGATAGTTCATTCATCTCTAAGAAGGCAGAATATAATTCCATCAAAAGTAAAGTATAAGTAAAGCTTAAAGACATATAGGATTCTCAGCTCACTAAGAAGGCAAGTGAAATTCAGTTTTACACTGATAGTAACAATCCAAAGTGCCTTTATGATGCCATGAAGGCTATTTATGGGCCAAAAGCCTATGGCGCATCTCAACTACTCAGTGCTTAGTGATAAGGACATGATCCTGGAGAGATGGGCTAAACATTTCCATAGAGCCCTCAGCAGACCATCATCAATCAATGCTGAAGCCATTGACTGTTTACCTCAGGTTGAAGTCAATGCCTCTTTAGACAAATTTCCAATTGAAGAAGAGGTTTTGAATCCTATTAAGCTCCTCTCCTGTAGCAAAGCACCTGGTGCTGATTCTATTCCAGCTGAGATTTACAAGAAGGTCATTGCTCATGCAAAAGCTGACTGAGATTTTCTGGATTGTATGGCAAAAGGAGGTTATTCTCCAGAAGTTCAATATGCCTCCACTGTCCATCTCTATAAAGGTCAAGGAAATAGGTTGCCCTGTGACAGTCACAGGGGGGTCTCTCTCTTAGTCATTGCTGGCAAGATTCTTGCCATAGTCCTCCTTAAGAGGCTGATCCTTCACTCGGAAGATGGTCATCTACCTGAGAGCCAGTGTGGCTTCAGAAAGGGCTGAAGAATAGTCGATATGGTGTTTGCTACCCAACGACTCCAGGACAAATGCCAAGGGCAGAAAAGATGTATGTATACAATGTTTGTAGATCTGATCAAGGCCTTTGATACTGTCAGTCATGAGGGCTTATGGAAAATTATGTCAAAATTTTATTGCCCGAGGAAGTTCATCAGCTTTGTACATCAATTTCACGATGGCACGCTTGCCCAGGTTCTGGATAATGGACAATGCTCTCGTGCTTTCCCAGCCACCAATGGAATGAAACAAGGCTGTGTGCTTGCTCCCATGCTTTTTAGCATGATGTTTTCAGTTATGTTGTCAAATGCCTTCTATGAGAATGCACATGACATCAAGGTCAGCTACGGCATTGATGGTAAATTCTTCAACTTGAAAAGATTACAAGCCAAGACCAAAGTGGAGGGAGTGTTGGTGCATGATTTTTTATTTGTTTGTTTGAAGATGATTGTGCACCCAACGCAGTCTCTGAAGCTGAGATGCAACAAAGTATGAATCGATTCTCTGCTGCTTATGCTAATTCTGGTCTATCAATTAATACCAAGAAAACACAGGTGCTCCACCAGCCAGCACCACAACTCCCATACGTACATGGAACCATTAGTTACAGTAAATGGAGAAGTTTTGAATACTGTGGATAAGTTCACTTACCTTGGCAGTATACTTTCTAGGGATGTACACATTCATAATGAGGTTGATGCACACATTGCCAGAGCTAGCTCAGTGTTTGAAGGCTCCGAAGGAAAGTATGGGAGAGAAGAGGTATTAGACTGACTAGCAAACTGAAGGTCTACAGAACCATTGTGCTGACCTATTGTTGTACGCCTGTGAAACCTGGACAATGTACCAGCGCCATGCCAAGAAACTGAATCACTTCTGTTTGAATTGTCTTAGGAAAATTCTGAAGCTCACCTGGCAGGATAAGATACTACACACTGAGGTCCTTTCTTGAACTAAACTGCCAAGCATTCAAATTCTACTTCAGAGAGCACAGCTCCAAAGGGCTGGCCACATTGCTCAAATGCAAAACATACGTTTGCCAAAAAGACTATTTTATGGAGAACTCACATGGGGCAAGCGTTCACATGGTGGTCAGAAGAAGTGATACAAAGATACTCTCAAGCTCTCTCTTAAGAACTCTAGAATTGATTGTGTAACATGGGAGACACTGGCACAGGACCGCCCAGCATGGCATGCCCTCATCAGAGAAGGTGCTGTGTTCTAGGAACAAAGCAGAATTGAAATAGCTCAAGAGAAAGCAAGATACGCAAACTTAGAGAATTCACCCCAAAGGTTCACACAGACTATTTGTGCCCAACCTGTGGTAGAGCCTTCTAGCTCATATTGATCGGATCAGCCACAGTCAGATGCACTGAAACTTGACCCCAACATAGTGATGTCGGTCCTATTCGAGAACAAAGGACCAGCCCAGCTGGATAGCAGCAGCAGCCTGCGGGTGGGGCGACAGGTCTCGTACAAACACAGGGAAGCCTGCACAAACACTGGGCAATGACGACAGCCTCTCAGGGCTTGTCCACAAGCTGTGCTGGTTTGGAGTTCCTAGAAGAGGTGGGGAAGCCCACAACGCTGCTGAGGAAAGAAGGATCTCCTCGTGGAAAGAACAGGGAGGCCTCGCACCTCTTGTATTGACTTTTCCACAAAAGCAGCTGAGAAGGAATGAAGGGAAGGGTGGAGGACCGGCTTCAAGAATGTGGTGAGGATCCAATGAGATCCTAGATGTCCAGGGCTTGGTAGGGGCTATGTAAAGGCGCCCTATTTTTGTTACTCAAATGGGTGTCCGTGGAGTTCCAAGAGCTTCAGATTGTGCAAACCAGACAACCACCAGTCAATAAAGTTCTTTAAGATTTGCAAGCACTTGGTCTTGTACATGTGGAGACACAGATACACAGATATGAATTGGTCATTTCAAGATCAAGAAAGGCCTTGGATGGGAGGGGGCATAGAGGTGAGCCTTGAATGGGGCAGGGGCCACCACCCCCCAAGAGGGGGAGTGGAGGAGGGACAGCTTTACTCCTTGTAGGAAGGTACAGATGTGAGAAATCTACTATGTATCCCATATGGAACACATGGAGATCAGCGTGAGATATCTACTATGTATCCCATAGGAAACACTTGGAGATCAGCATGAGATATCTACTATGTATCCCATAGGGAACACTTGGAGATCAGCATGAGATATCTACTATGTATCCCATAGGAAACACATGGAGATCGTGTGGCTGGTTGAGAGTGTACCAGGGGGTATGAACTCAGCCTGAAAACACAGGATGGAGTCAGATGGTAAAAGGCTTGAAAAACAGAACAGAGAAATCTTCATTTCTTCCTTGAGGAGACAGAGAGGCCAGGAAGTTTCCTAAGTAGGAGAGTAGCCTGGTCCGACCTCTGTTAAAGCATGCGTGGGGAGTGACCAATCACCATTGTCTGGGCCAGAGGCCATGAGGGCCTGAACTAGGGGGTGGCTTTGTGAAAAAGGAGAGGACAGCAGGTGCATCACTTCCCTGATATCATCCTGCTTGCGTTCTCAACGGGTAGGAGAGGGAGAGAATCCAGAACTCAAAATTTTTTAAATGTATACTAAAAATAAATAATGAATAAATAAACAAACAAATAAATGAATTACTTAATTAATTAGAAGACAGAGAAGGGGGCAGAAGGGAGAAGTGTCACAAATGTAGAATGGGCAAGGCTTGGCAACAGATTCAATGTGGTGGAGGAGAGACAAGAGGCAAGGTCATGAACCGAGTGACCGTTAGTATTGTGCTACCCTTGATAGAAACAGAAGAGCCGAGAAGAGAGGTGAGTCCAGAATGAAAGATGGCAAGGTATGTATTGAACACGTTGTGTTTGAGAAGCCCTAATGGAAGCTCCAGGTGGAGCAGCTGGCCAGGAGCTCAGAAGAGAATCTGAGGATGGCATGTCTATAGAGCTGATAACTGAGTCTATGGAAGCTGAGGATGGGGGGGAGGAGACAAGCATTTATTAAGCACCTACTAGGTGCAACCCTGGGCAAGTCACAACTCTATTTGTCTCAGTTTCCTTATCTGTGAAATGAGCTGGAGAAGAAAATGGCAAACCACTCCAGTATCTTTGCCAAGAAAACCCAAATCAGGGCACGGAGGGTGGGACATGACTAAACAACAACAGAATACGGTGGTGGGGTGGAGGATACAGCTGGACCTGGAACCAAGAAGCCATGAGTTCAAATCTGGTTTCAGCTTATGGAAGATGAAGAAAACCTCTGAGCAAAGTGAGGACGAGGCACATGTCTGCATGGGCCTGGCATGACCCTAGCTGAAAGCTCAACTTATTAATAGCTGTGTGACCCTGGGCAGGGCTGCCTGCCTCAGTTTCTACATCTGTAAAATAGAAATAATAATAACACCTACCTCCCAGGGTTGTTGTGAGGCTAAGATGAGATAAAATTTACAAAGTGCTTTGCACAGTGACTGGCACATAGTAAGCACAACATAAATGTTAGCTATCATCATAATTATTATTATTAAAGCATTTTGTAAACCTTAGAGCACTCTTATCATTAATATCAATGTCAGCTATTATCAACCATCACCAATAACAATATGGTCATTATCATTATTCTTACGTGAAGAGAAGGGATGAGAGAGATTATGAAGGGAGGGTCTTGAGCCCTGGGAGTCTGGAGCCCCTGGGGGGGGCTTTCTCTGGGTGTCTGTGTTCCCTGGTGTTGGGCAGACCTAGGAAAGGCTTGTACACCAGTCTGTGCTATGAGCTGCCTGAGGCCTCTGGGTCAGAGGGCAGTGCCACCTTTTCCCGTCCCCTTGGCAGAGCCCCAGAGATATTCACTCACGTTAAATATCTCTGTTTCAACCAACTCTTCGAGTTCATCCTAGTGACTGACCAGGCTCCTCAGGGAAAAGGCCCCTCAAGCAACCTCCTCTCCATCCATCCCCAGACACCAACATCTCATTCTCTCTTCCTCTGACGGGTCTCAGACAAAGCGCCACTTTCCCACAAACCCAGCCAATGGGAGAAAGCCTAAAACCACCAGATTGCGGGAGGCCAAAAGACTGAGAACATGCCAGCCAATCAAGGAGGAAAATGACGGACAGGGGGACCAGATTCATGCTTTGGGTGGAGTGTGGCCAGAGGATCTCTGGTGCCCTTCCAACTCTGCACATGGGGGATTCTCCTCTCCTATATACTTTCCATGAATAAATCTTTTACAAAACAAAAGGACAGTGGAGAGAAAGCTACCTACAGAGTCAGGAAGACCTGTCTTCAAATCCTACCATGGGCATACATTAATTGTATGATTTAACCCTTCCATGCTCTAGACAGCTCTCTAAGTTTCAAAGGAGCACAGACCTGCATTGGTAGACAGTTTCCTCATCTGGAGAAGTTCCCACTACAAATGAAGTCACAGACCTGATCTCTATATTCATCCCTATATAGCAAAGGCTCTTAACTTGGGGGGCCACAGACCCCCCCAGGTCCCTGGATAGATTCCAAGGGGTCCATAAACTTAGATGGGAAAAAGTTACATCTTTATTTTCTCTCTAACCTCTAATTAAAATTTAACATTTCTCTCAATTATGAAAATTTAAATAAAACATTGTGTATTGCTTAGACAAATAAACTGTTTAATAATTTTTTTTAAAATACATTTAATTAAAAAAAAAACTTAAAAAATCATTCTGAGGAATCCCTAAGCTTGGCCAGACTGCCATGAGAGTCCATGATATACAAAAAATTAAGAATATCTCCTACATAGAGACAGACACAGACAGACAGAGGCAGGAAGAAAGACAGAAAGAACTGGATAGAGATAAAAGCTAGACCTAAATTCTACTCTGGCCCATGGCACATACCTACGTACATGGTCTAGGTGACCCTGGACTAGTCATTGGCTTCCTTGGTCACTCCAGGCCAGCTTTCAAAGACTCTAAGTTGGAGACAGCCACCCACCTGTGTGGGTGGAGGGAGTTTGCTCTCCAAGAATTCCCAGCCATTGAGATCTAGTTTTTGAGATCAAGGTCACTAGCTATGTGGCCTTGAGTTAATCACATCTATGGATCTTAGTCTCTTCATCTGTAAAACAGGAATGACAGTATCTCTTGCATCACTTACATCACAGGGCTGTTGTAGGGAACATGCAGTTATAAACCAAGCACAGTCATGAAAATGAAATCGATTATTCAATATTCTCTCCTGATGCACACTCAGTGGCAGCTCATTAGGCAAGGGAGACACAATGTTCTGTGGAGAAGACTCCCTGTTCCTTTTGGCCTTTTTGGGGGCCCGTCACCTGCTAGGCATTGGTAGCTGGACAAAAATGGGAAACTGGATCCCTTCCGGTCTTGGTCATCAGTTCGCAGACCTGTGTTTATCAAACAGCTATTAATAAATTGAGCTTTCAGCTAGGGTCATGCCAGGCCCATGCAGACCTGTGCCTCGTCCTCACTCTGCTCAGAGATTTTCTTCATCTTGCATTAAGACCACAGCAGTAGCTCTCTTCCGCTGAGATCTAAGATGCAGGAAACTTTCCCAGCAAAGACAAGGAGAGATAAGCTGTGAAAGGAATGTTGTCCTCATCTTATAGCAGAGGAAACTGAGGTGCAGAGATGTGACTAGCTTGTCCAATGTCACACAGCAATGAAGGGTCTGAAGGAGGATTCACACTCAGGGGTCCTGACTCCTGACCAGGGAAAAGGAAAAGAAAGAAAGAGAAAGGAGAAGAAGGAAGGATGGGAGGAAGGAAGGAAGGTGGGAAGAAAGGAGGGAAGGAAAGAACGAAGGAAAGAGGGGAGACAGGTGAGGAGGGGAGAAATGCTTACGTCACCTAGGCAGTAACAGAGCCAAAATTAGAGCCTCGGTCTTCTGATTCTGATCCCAATACTGTTTCCATGATATTGTATTCTTGATGAGATGGGTAAACCACTACAGCCAACATTTATGAAAGAATTTCCCCAATGTAAGACATCTGGCTCCTTCTAAAACATATATTCTAGAAATCACTCCACCCTTCTCAAAACCCCTTCATTTCTCAGCGAGAAGGGACCTCAGAAGGAAAGGGACTAGCCCCCTCATTCTGCAGAACCTGAAAGCCAAGACCTGTGGGAGAAGCCACTCGGCCAAAGGGCCTGAGCTTGGAGCCAGTGCAGCTGATCCAAGACCTGACGCCCTTCCTACTGCCCTGGCTCCTGACTGAGGGTTCGGCCAAGAAAAGCCACAAAATCCCTAAGATTTGGCTCCAACACCCTCCTTGGGTAACTCGAGCTTATTCCAAATCACTGCCCCTTCAAATGGCCCTGACGCCTCTGTCCGCTTCTGGGACAAAAGAGCCTGATGTGCTCACAGACTGAGCGAGCCCACCCCCTGCTGGATGCAGTGGGGACGACATAGGCCAGCCAGATGACCAAGCTCTGAGGACTGAAGAGGCTGTGGGCAAGGCGCTGCCGCTGCAAAGACTCCTTTGGATGACCGGATCCTGGCAGTATCTCAGAACGTTCAAGTGAAGGGATTCTCAGACGATACCCAGTCCTCACCCCCTTCATTTTACGGATGAGGAAACTGAGGCCCAGAGAGGCACTTACCCAAAGTCACAGAGGGAGTAAGGGTCAGAGATAGGATTTAGACACTTTTATTCTAAAGGAAACACCAGGAATCCTCTCTAGTCTGTGAGCCCTCTGAGCCTCGGTTTCCTCATCTGTAAGTTGAGTTCATCATCCATGCCTTTGCTTTTTCACAAGATGGCAGCAGAACCCCAGGATCTTGGGGTTGTAAGTACCTTCAGATACCATCCCGTCCAAACCAGGACTGTGACAAAGACGAAATCAGACACTGAAATTGACACAAAATGCTAGACAGACGCCAGCGGTCACCATGAAGGTTTGACATCGGTTCTTCATTGGTTGATGCCTACAAAATAAAAAAATGCTCAACCAATAAACAACCACAGATATATTATTCCTCAAGGGTGTATATATATACAGAGTCAGGAAGACCAAGGTTCAAATCCAGCACTTGCTACACGATTGACTTTGGGCAATCACAACCTTTGGGGGCCCCAACTCTGAAATGGGGAGGGTAGGCTAGGTGGTCTCTGAGGTCCTATCCAGCTCTCCATCTATGATCCCATGATGCCACGATTACTCGATGACCCCTTGAACCCACCCCATGCTTTCCTGCTTTTGTTCACTCCAATCCAATCCTGTAAATCCAATAAACACTTACCAGATGCCTGGGATGCGCCAGGCACTGTGCTAAACTCTGAGGATAGAGTTAATAAAAAGAAAGACAGTCCCCACCCTTAATGAACCCCCAATGAGGTAAAAGCAGGCAGGGCAGCAGATGCAAGGCAGACATCTCCCATGTCTGAAATGTTGTTTCTCTCACACACCTCCTCCCATGTCTGAACTGAAATGTTTCCCATCCTTCGGGGCCTATCTCAGATGCTCCATCCTCCTGAAAGCATTCCTAGGTCCCCACCAGCTAAGAACCCTCATCTCCTCATTTCTCCTATTGCTTATGCATTTAACATACTGATAACATTCTATCTGTGCCCGTGTCTTATCTCCTCTATTAAGCTATCAGCTGCATGGAGGCATGGATGGAGTTTTGTCAGAATGTTGTATCTCCCCTAGCTCCAAACACAGGGCTTTGCATGCAATCGGGGTTCAATAAATTTCTGTCGAATTGTAAGTCTGCTGAATACATGTATGATCTGCAAAGCTCATTCGATTCAATTAGGGTTCATCTGGTCTTTTTCTCAGCCTCATCTCATGAGCTTTAGAGCTGAGGGGGACCAGAGAACATAGAGCATCAGAATTGGGAGAGGCCTTAAAAAAAGGAACAAGAGAATGTTAGAGCCTTAGAACAGAAAACATGGAATGTCCAGGTTGGGAGGAGCTCTAGAACAGAGGATGTTCTAGAAAAGTGAGAGGTGCCTTGTAACAAATAATAGCAGAACTGGGAGGAATCTTTGGCCTGACAGAACTATACAGGACTATGGAGCAGAAGACATCAGAGCTGGGAGGGGCTTTGGAGAGCAGAGAGGGGAGATCTGGAAGCAACCTTAGCCAGAGAAACACAGAATGTCCGAGCTAAGTTTTGAGGGGCTCTAGAACTCAGAATGGTGTCCGAGCTGGGGGGCGGTGACATATGAGATTGTGCAATCCAAGCTCTTCATTTCACAGAAAGAACTGTAGCCCAGAGGTGAAGGGATCAGCCCAAATCCTGCAGCTGGTCAGGAGCAGTAGGAACTGGAGCCCAGACTTCCTAACTCCCCGTCCAGGATTCTCCCCACTCTGCCAAACACAAATATCATGTGTGAAAGGGTCTTTCTATGAAATGATGCTCTGTGTGTAATGGAGAAAGCCCTCAAGGCAGATCGTTGCATGTGGAGTCAAGGTCAAGTGCCCTGGAGGAGGGGAAAAGAAAGGGCAGCATCTCCATTGTCCAAGAAGAGATGGTCTTGGTGGAGCCTGACAATTCCTGGTGTAGGGATACCAGGAGTCTTGGGATGGAGGTGAGGGAGGGCTGGGAGAGACACAAAAAGAGGGGTTCCCAAAAGATAAGGATCCTGATGCTAAACACCCCCACCTCACCCCAGGGCAGGAGTTCCAAGTCTCTCAGGGCCTTTCCTCCCTGTGTCCTACCCTGCCCTTAATGATTGAGAACAAGCTGGCCTCAGGCCATGCATGCTGCCCCATGCAGCCAGGAGCTATGGGTCCTTGAAAATTCAGCTTTGGGGAACACAGGCAGTGCAGAATGGGCCTTGCCTGAGCAAGTCACCCAAACCAGCCAAAGGATCCAGTCCCTGCTTTAAAAGCAGATCAGTAGAAGGAGGCCTGCCCTTGAGGTCAGAACCTTGGGAGGCCCACTGCCTCCCACTCAGCCTCAGAATTCCATGATGGGCTCCATATTAAAGGAGACTTCCTTGTCATTAGAATTATCCAGAGGGACATGGGTTTGCTGGGGAGGTAGTGAGTTCCCCTTCACTGGAGGGCTCCCAGAAAAGGCTAGCTGACCATCATCAGGCATGTTGTTGAGATTATTCCTGGTCAGGTGCAGGTTGAACTGAATGGTGCTGAGGTCCCTTCCAGCTCTGAGCTGCCAATGGATCTGTGATCCTACCTGGGTGACTTTGGGCCAGTCTTCCCCTCTCCGAGGGCATCTGCCCTGCCCCCCTCAACGGGACATTGAGGAAAGAGCTCTAGAAACCAACTGTTACTATGATCAATAGTAACATGCGTCCACTTCAGCAGGACCCCTAGCATAGGGCTGAGCACATACAAAACATTTTGTAAATGCTGGATGAATGGATCAATGAGTGAATGAATGAATGAATGAATGAATAAGAAGAACCTTTATTAAGTGCTTACTATATTCCAGAACCTTAGGCTAAGCACCATGGTTTCAAGTAAAAGTAGGAAAGAACCAAGGCCATCCCTGGTCTCCAGAAGCCCACACTCTAACTGGTACGGACCCCACATAGAAGGAAGTTGAGGCAAGCACAGCCATGTCAGCAGTAAGACCCAAAGGTTCTTCCATGACACGAGTCAGTCAGATCATGGTAGGCGTGGTCAGGGAAGACAGCAAGTCCTGATGGCCCTCGCTGTCACTGGAAGGAATCAAGATGGTGACTCCCCACCCGCCTAAGCCAGCAGGGAAGCCATGGGCTGGGGGAGGAGAAGAATGTCCCCAGGGCCAGCAAGCCTTCCCACTGCCCCGACATCCTGGACAGCTGCTGGGACAGCCCAAGCAGTATGGTGGTCTGGGTCAGGTCCCCTGGGGGACCATGTAAGACCCCAAATGGTATGGGATTAAATAATCAGGAGTAGCCAGGTTGAATCCCACACATCCTGTAATAGGTAATCATAGGGTTTGTCTTGAACACAACCATACCTGCCCTTCTACCATTAACCCCCAACACGGTCCATTCTCTCTAAAAAATACTCTCATCCTTCCCCTTTCTACCCTGGCCATTGGCCTTTCAGGGGAGGTTTAAGCTAACCACTAGCCAGACATTCAAGGCAATAGATGCTTAGGTGCCAGTGGAAAAAATCCACTCCCTACTCCCAAAATACTTATAATCCTCCCTTTCCAGAATCCTCATGGCTACTGCAGGGTCCCTTCAGAGCATGTGCTCGGTGCCTCAGGGCAGGGACCAGTGAGTGAGAGCCCCACACAGCTCTGTTTTTGTTTGGGGTTGGATGGAGTGAGGAACCCGGTAGCACCCAGAGATAATTAGCAAATTGATATACACGTATCAGGGTTACACAAATTTTTTGTCAATGGGGTACACAGTCAAGAATGTTTGGGGAAATCTCTGGTCTAGAGATCACTGGAGCAATTCCATTTTGTCTTTTTGGATGTGATTCTGGGTGCCTTGTCCATGATTCTGTCTTCACTCTGCTCAGGAACAGCCTTCTCCTTCAGGCCTCCCGGGGCCTTCGTTGCATAACTTTTTAATGTATCCAGTGTGTAATACTGAGTATTATTTAGGTTGGTGTCTTCTCCCCTTCCCACACTGAGTTCCACTGAGGCAAACATCAGAGCCCAGAGCAATCAATAAACATTTATTAAGTGCCTACTGTGTGCCAGCCACTGTGCTAAATGCAGCATCCTAAAGGCATTGGCATTGAATTAGTGAATCTGCATATGGAATGTGAACTCATGCCAGGCTAGCCTCCACCTCTGTGGGTCTGTGACATGGTCAGTGCAAGTCAACTCTCCAACAGTGCGGCTTATAACCCACCGACATCTTCTTTTCCTGTTTATATCTGTGTTCTCCAAAATCCTCTGGTTATGAGCTTCTCAATGTGCCTGAGGTCTTTCTCTATGTTCTTTAATCAATAAAATGGAAACATCTCTAAGGCAGAGGCTGTTTCATTTTTGTCTACATAGCTCAAGTGTTCACATGGTGCTTGGCACACAGTAGAGGCTTAATACATGTCTGCTGAATAGAATTGCTCTGAACTGAATGGAAGTGAAGCAAACTGAGTTGAGTTGAATGAGAGTCTGTTGAATGAATGCTGAGATGCTTTGGCTCCCACTGTAAGCCAGGACAACTTCACTTCTTGGGCATCATTTTGCAGCATCTGAGTTTCAATCTAGGAGGTTGAACCAAGGTCAGCTGCTGGACCAGTGTACGGTATTTGGCTGAACAAAGGTCAAAGTGTGTGTGCTACCATCCAGCTCATAAGATGATTCTAGGGAAAATGGGGTCTTTCTCTGTGGGAATATGAAAGACCCTTTAACTTTGCAGCCATTTCATTCAGGCTACTGACACATCATTTATTGGAATGAGAAGACCAAAAAAACAGTGCTTTAACAGCCAAGAACGTCTTGCCCCAGCTGTTTATTTTCAGCCTTTATTGGATTCTCTGCTATTGTATACAGAAATTTTCCTCCCTTTGACTAGCTGTGACTTGTGGAGCTCTGAAGTACAGAGTGTCCCAAAAGTCTTGGTGCCAAAATTGGCACCAAGACTTTTGGAACACTCTGTATAGAGAGCAAAGAGGACATGCACCACAGAGTTTGTTTTTCTGCCAATACCAAATGAACAACTACGTATGTACAAATTTCAAGTTGGCCTCTGTCCTGAGAGAAAACATAGAAGAGCTGGAGGAAGACATATTATTTGTTCCTGGGCTATCAGGGAGAAAGAACCACTCCTTGAAAGAAGGTATCAAAAAAGAAAAAGGATGTCAAAAGTCACATGGCACTTCTCACCAGGGTAGCACAGAGGGACACAGATAAGAAGGATTTTGAAATATACTCTATGAAAAGTTCTTTGTGTAGAGGAGGCGGCTAGACCTTAATTGTTCGGACCAGCTTCTTGGCCTCCAAGGAATCCCAATGTGGATCTAAAGAGGCCATCAATAATAACAACAATAATAACTGATATTTATATAGTGCTCACTATGTACCAGGCGCTGTGCCAAGCATTTTCCAATCATTGTGAAGGAAGAAATGAGAAGATTTAGCAGCTGGTTAGATACATGGAATGAGTGAGGGTGAGAATGAACCAGAGCAGCAAAGCTGTTTGACCAGAAGAATTGGGGTACCCTCAATTTCTGCTGTTATTCAGTTATTTTTCAGTCATGTCCAACTTTTCGTGATCCCATTTGGGGTTTTCTTGGCAAAGATACTGGGGTGGTGTCTTAAATTTGGAGCTGGAAGAACTGAAAGGGCTTCTAATCACTTTAAGGTAACATCCTGTTACAATAATTAGCTCATTTTAAGCTTAGGGCAGTGATAGAATGGCCCCTCAGTTTCCTGTGGTTCTCTCCTCTTCAGCTTTGGGGAGTTGACCCAAGATGAAAAGGTCTGAGCTGTCAACCAGAGCTCCCACTTTGGAAATTCCTACTATGTAGATAGAAGTCGACCTCTCTGGATGACTTTACATTTTAATCTCTCTCTCTAAATAGCCCTGGGTTTCTTTTGGGTCGAGGTAAAATACAGCTTATTGGGAACACGGAAGTGATCAAACAGCAGATTATAGTGTCCCTGGGTCTCCTCCTCAGACATCCACGGAGATCTGACAGTTCCTTGATATTTCTGCCACAGTTCAGTCCTCCCTTGGCTCCTCGGGGGTCTGCTGGAGGGTAAGGGGAAGGATGTTGGGATGCCAAGCTTGTACCAACCTCTTGAATCCATTCCTTCTCAATTTGTTTGATAATTTATAGATGTTCCCTATGGGCCACAATGGATGGAGTGCTGGGCCTGCAGTAAGGAAGACCTGAGTTCAAATCTGGCCTCAGACATTTACTAGCTATGTGACCCTGGGCAAGTCACTTAGCCTCTGTCTGCCTCAGTTTCCTCATCTGTACAATGGATACAAAATAGCATTTAACCTCCTCTCCTCCCCCCCCAGCCGTTATTGTGAGGATTAAATGAGATAACATTTGTAAAGAGTTTTGTAAACCTTAAAGTGCTATGGTAAATTATAGCTATCATTACCATAGTTATTATCTAAACACAGTTCTTACATAATATCACCGTAGTTCAAAGGACTTTTCCATGCTTAATCTGTGACATTGATAGGGTGTCTATCATTTATATAGGGTGTTGAATAAATCAGTCACCTCACCCTTACACAGAGATGAGAAAACCATGACCCAGAGAGGTTCAGTGATCTGTCCAGAGTAACACAGCATCAGAGGTTAGCTTTGAACCCAGATTTCCCTATATCTACTCACTGATGATTCTGCCTCTTGGAGATAGAGATATAAAGTGATTAGCAAATATCAAAGGTGATATTAATGTCTCTAGACCTATCACCAGATCAGCTGGGAGCAAGCCAAGAACCTCCCAAATGGCAGAATTTCAGACAAACTAGGGCAAAGGCCACGGCCAGTGGCTGTCACCAGCCACAAGTGGCCCACAGCCCTGTTAGCAGGTGCCTCCAAGAGCTCCTGTCCCCTCCAGCTGCCCTGGCCTGGCATCTAGCCTGGTTGGAGGCCAGGGATGAAAATAGCCCCCAGCCCTAGGCCACAGCCAGCCGCCCTCTGCTTAATGTCCTCACCACAGTTACAAGCTGGGCCCGGCCAGGGGCAGGCCAGGAGCTGGCCCAGCTCCCAGCAGCCCAGAGCTCTCCGTGGGTGCTCCACCCACCCATTGGGAAGGTTGGTGTGGGGCAGAGGCGCCCAAGGTGGCCCTGGGAGTGTGGGCATCCTCTTTCTAGCTGGGTGACCCTGAGTTACTAAACCTTTTGGAGACCCATCAATAAAATAAGCATAAGAACAGAACCTCCAATGCGCTGAAAGAAATTTGCTAGCCTTAAAAACCAATTCCCAGTTATATTTATCAAACACAGGTCCTAGTACATATTAGGTGTTAAATAAATGCTTGTTGACTGACATGCATTTATTAAGCACCTGCTATGTACCCTGCACTATCCTGGGTACTAGGGATACAAACATAAAGAATGAAATCATCCCTGCCCTCAAGGAGCTTATGTCATAGACCTAGAGTTAGCATAGTATAGTAGATAGGATTCTGGACTCTGAGTCATGAAGACCTAGGTTCAAATCCAGCCTTAGATGACTTAATAGCTAGGTCACTTAACCTGTCTGTATTTCAGTTTCCTTATCTGTACAATAGAGTTGGAATAGATGTATTGCATCAAGGTGGTGCAGTGGATAGAGAGTCCAGCCTGGAGTCAGAAGACCTGAGTTCAAATTTGGTGTCAGATGCTCACTAGCTGTGTGGCCCTGGGCAAGTCACTTAACCCTTTGTGCCTCAGTTTCCTCATCTGTAAAATGAACTGGGGAAGGAAATGGCAAACCACTCCAGTATTTCTGCCAAGAAAACCCCAAATGGGAAAATGATTAAACAACAAATGAGGAGTTAGCTGGGGCATATTTTTTGGGGGGAGGGGAGGACAGAAAATAAATCCCCCAATCCAGAATCTCATTATCCCAGAATGTTAGTGATGGTCCAGTCTTCTCATTTTACAAGTGAGGAGGGGCCCAGAGGGACAGGTGCCTCCCAAGCTCACCCAGCTAGTTCGTGGAATGGTCAGAGATCCTGTGAACAGTGACTCAAATTCGAGTTTTTCTCCTGCCACAAGTAGCTTAATGAAGTCTGTTTGAGTCTGGGGCAAAAGGGGACGAGGCCATCCACAGGCTAAAACTCCCGATTCCGTGAATGGGAATTCTGAGTATGAGAATGCGTGAGTGACGAAAGGAGGGAGGGAGGAGTGAGTGACAATGGGCAGTTGGCGGGGAATTTCCATGAGGCCAGCAGCTTTCATCATATTATTTCTAGGCAATGGGCTTCTTCAGATTAATCGTGAAATGGCCCATCAGGGCCGGGCCACCACAGGCAGAAGAATCTGGCTCCTGGCCAGGCTTTTTGCTTCCTAGCTCTTTCTTCTCCCCATCATTTCAACTCAGGTTCCTCCTCTGGAGAATGAGGAGAATGATATAAACAGTAAGGAAAGAGCCTTAAAAAAATGGCAGAAACATGGGCTTGGCTGATCGAGAGGCAGGGCATCTCAGTGGCTAGAACCTGAGCCTTCAATCAGGAAAGACCTGGGTTCAAATTCTATCTCTGACACTTAATAGCTGTGAGACCCTGGGCAAGTCACTTCCCCTCCACATGGCCATGCTGGCTAGCTGTTATATCCTCTTATAGTCTGGCTGGTATAAAATGCCGCTGCACAAATTCCAGTCCTGCACCTTGGCCCCCAGGGGAAGATTTTTTTTTTAACCCAATAACTCATGAAGAAAGAGGCAGGGAAAAAAAAATCACTGATAAAACATTTTAAAAAGTACACACAAACAAAAACCAAAATGCAGGTAGAAACAAAATAAGGATGATTTATTGCTGAGATATTAACTTTTATAGAGTTTTTTAAACCAAACTCAGTAATAAGCGTTCACAGTTTCATATACAATTCTTTTTTTGTTCTTCTTTGCATATGGAAATGTTCATGTTTGGTGATGATGGTCAAATCATAGGTGGGAAAGAAGGAAGGAAAAGAGGGAGGAAAAGGAGAGGGAGGGAAGGAAGGAAGGAAAAAAGGAAGGGAGGGGGGAAGAAGAGGGGAGGGAGGGAGAGAAAGAAAGGAAAAAAGGAAGATAGGAAGAAAGAAAGGGAGGACAGGAGGAAGGAAAAAGGAGAGGGAAGAGGGGAGGGAGGGAGAAAGCACTTAGTAAGTCCCTGCTATGTGTTAGGCACTGTGCTAAATGCATTACAAATATATTATTTCATTTGAACCTCACAACAGCCCTGGGAGATAAGTGCTATCATTACCACCATTTCACAGCTGAGGAGACTGAGGCAGACAGAAGTTAAGTGACTTGTCCAGAGTCACACAGCCAGGCTATGTCAGAGGAAAGACTTGAATCCAGCCCTTAGTGATACTGAGTCAGCTCTCTACCCACTAAGCTACCCCACCTCCCCCTAGGTGCTGTCCATGGTGTCCCAAAGTCTTAGAACAGTTTTCAGCTACTAAAGCTTGTGGATTGGCTGACCCACCATCCCTGTCATTATTTTCTGAGACATGGGGATCATAATATCACTTATCTCACGGGATTGTTGTGAGAATCCAATGAAACTGTGCATGGAAAGCCCTTTCCCAACTCTGCGTCTTTATTCGTGTTGGTTATAAATATGTCCCCAGCCCTTGTCACTTTCTCCATGTGAGAACTCCATCCATCGAGGCAGATTGCAGCCAGTGATAACAGAGTCTGAGAAAAGTACTATCTCAGAGAAGGCGAGGGATTTGACAAAGGGTATAGAGCTAATCAGTATCAAAGGTGGAATGTGAAGTCTTTCTGACTCCATAATGCCAATCCTCTGTGAGCAGAGGAGATGCAGAAGACATCCGTCCAAACTAGATAAGCATCAGGTGACAAGGGAGGGGGAAGGGCATATGCATTTTTACAGCACCTACTAT